>NC_142947.1:31557535-31572535 GCF_046866305.1 Octopus bimaculoides | reverse complement strand
ACAACGTAGAATACCATTGTAAAAGCGCATATCTTCGCATGTAAACTGTATTCTAAGTTCTTCGTGGGAGAGACAATCATGAATATCTCTATCTCTTTATGTATATTTGTTTAATTATATATATGCATATATATATATATACTCATTTATTTATCTATTAATGTATATATATATATATATATATATATATATATATATATACATACACACATATATATATATACGCATATACATATATATATATATATATATATATATATATATATATATATATATATATATATATTTATATAAGGGCATTACTATACAATAATGCCTCACGCTATGAGGGACTCTAAGGTCAGACTACCATAAAAAACACATTTTTACCGAAAGCGAGGAAATGATGCAACTCTCAAAGCCAACCCCTTAAAAACAGACTGAATTATAGATCATGATTTCGTAGTTATTGTAGTATTATACAACCTCTACTCGTCAGTATAATATGGTCAAGAAAAATAGCAGTAAACAGAGAATCAACATACCAAACGAACACCGTATATCCAATATAGCATATAGAAGACTGTTCATCGCTATTTCCTTATGTAAGTGGCGGGAATTTCGAATTGCATCTCGGTAAATGTGTTTTTTTACAGAATAAATTCAGCACTGAATATATTCTGGTAATATATTTAAATTCAATAATAGGACGAATTCTTTTACAAGAATTTATCAAGTAGCTAGCGTGAAAAAACCTCATAAGGGAAAAAATCCATCATTTATTCCCGAAATATATATTTATATTTATATAAGGGCATTACTATACAATAATGCCTCACGCTATGAGGGACTCTAAGGTCAGACTACCATAAAAAACACATTTTTACCGAAACATATATATATATATATATATATATATATATATACGTAACCACATATTTATAAATATAAATATAAACATAAATATAAATGCGCGTACTTATATTCGGGTGACGGGGTATATATGTGTGTGAGTGTGTATCTATGTATATGTATGTAGGTCTATATATATATTTATATATATATATATGTGTGTGTGTGTGTGTGTGTGTGTGTGTATATATATATATATATGTGTGTGTGTGTGTGTGTGTGTGTGTGTGTGTGTGTATAAACAGAGGTCACAAAAGTGACAAAGAGTACAGACTAGCACCGCTTTTGCTAAAATTAAGAGTTAGAACAATCCAACCCATAAAAGCACTAACTTAATTAATGACTGAGAAAGGGAGGTAAGCCCCCAGTGTACATAGTCGGACTGCGATTTCGGATTTTTACGTAGACCATCTTAATGCTCATCAACCACTCTTAACGCCTAGGGTAAAACCATTGAAAAGATGCGCTGATTTTCAAAACGGTAAAAGTATAAATAACAAATCAAAAATGATGGGTTATTAGCAATTAGAACCTACAGGGAAAATTGATAGGGTCAGAAAAATATTTAGCAAAAGCGGTACTAGTCTGTCACTTTTCTGACAGCATCTCTATCACTTTTGTGACCTCGATTAATTTTCCTTCAGGTTCTAATTGCTAAAAAGCCAGCCTTTATTAATTTATATATATATTACATATATATATATATATATATATATATATATATATATATATATATATTTATATATATATACATATATATATATATATATATATATATATATATATATATATATATATATATATATACATATATATATATATGTATATATATATATATTCATATATATATATATATATGTATATATATATATATATATATGTATATATATGTATGTATGTATGTATGTGTGTGTGTGTTCGTGCGTCTGTTGGGTGGCGTGTGTGTGTGTGTATGTATATATATATAAATATATATATATATATATATATAGAGAGAGAGAGAGAGAGAGAGAGAGACAGACAGACAGACAGACAGACAGAGACACAGAGAGAGGGGGCAATTATACAGATAAACATATTAGACACATAAGATACATTAGATATATTAAATATGTTAAACATAATAGTTTGGGTATGAAATACAAAATATGGATATATATATATATGTGTGTGTGTGTGTGTGTGTGTGTGTGTGTGTGTGTGTGTGTGTGTGTGTGTGTGTGTGTGTGTGTATGCTAAATGAGAGAAAGCAAAAGGTGGAGACTTTCAGATGATGAATTTTTTTAAGTATAAATATATAGACATTCATATTAATTGGTCCAACGTACACAGGAAAGTGACTTACAGGTGCAGCCTTGGTTGTGTGGTAAGAAGCCTGCTACTCTACCCCATGATCCCGGGTTCAGTCCCACTGCGTTGTACCTTGGGCATGTGTCTTGTACTATAGCCTCGGGAAAGCCAAACTTTTGTGAGTGAATTTGGTAGGCGGAAACTGAAAGAAGCTTGTCGTATAAATATGTGTACGTGTGTGTGTGTGTGTTTTTGTGTCGTTGTGCTTGTGTTTGTCTCCCACCATCGCTTGACAATCGGTGTTGGTGCGTTTATGTCAAAGTAATCCAGCGGTTCGGCAAAATAGGTACGATAGAATAAGTAGCAGCCTTAGCGAAAAAATGAAGTACGTGAATCGATTCATCGACTAAAAATTCTTTAAGGCGGTACCTCAGCATGGTCGCAGTCAAATGACTAAAGTAAGTCAAAGATAAAAGATATATATATACATAAAATAAGGATAAAAAATCACGTCAATGATTATTATCAGGTAGTCAGCATCGAAATAAGCAATTTATCTCTGTGTGTGTGTGTATATGTGTCTGTGTGTGTGTGTGTGTGTCTGTGTGTGTGTGTGTTTGTGTCTCTCTGTGTGTGCGTGTGTGTGTGTATGGGGGAGTGGAATAGGTAAAACGCATGCTACATATGTTTCTTAGCTAGGTGAACCTCTTGATGCAATAGTTATGCAATGAGCTAAGCTCAACTGAGCTAAGCTCAACTGAGCTAATCATCAGTCTGGACTTACCTTACACACATACACGCAGAAAGTCATACGAATGACTGAGAGAGAGAGAGAGAGAGAGTGACTGTGTATGTGTGCGCGTCCGTATGTGTGTACATGTGTGTGTGCGTGTGTATATGTACATATGTGTGCGCGCATACGTGTGTGTACATGTCTTTTCTTTGTCCTCCATCGCTTAACAGCCGTTGTTGATTTGTTTATATCTCCGTGACATGATATGACAGTTGGTCAAAATTAACCGATGAATAAGTATTTACATCGGAACCATTTAAAGTACTGATATACTCAAAAATAGTTGTCTATAAATTAAGACTTTCAAAACATAAGTACTGGATTCGTTTTTATCTACTACGTTCTTCAAAGCTCCAGCATGGCCACAACCCAATGACTGAAACAAGCGAAAGAATATAATCGAACAAATTTAAACGTAAAAAGAGATCCACAGAATATTATAATCCAAAGGGTAGCTTATCATATCAACACCTAAAGTTGAACTTTTAACATTTATTGGCGCAGGCTAAGCTGTCTGATAAGAAGCTTGCTTCCCAACCACATAGTTCCGGTTTCGTCCCACTGCGTAGCACCTTGGGCCTCGGTCCGATCAAACGCTTGTGAGTGGATTTGGTGAACGAAAGCTGAAAGAAGCTCGTCGTATTTATACGTGTGTGTGTGTGTGTGTGTGTGTGTGCGCGCGACTTTGTGTCTGTTTGTTCACCCACCTCCAGCCACTATTTGAGAACCAGTATTGATGTATTTACGTCCCAGTAACTTAGCGGTTCGGCAAAACAGACTGATAGAATAAGTACCAGGCTTACATCAACTGAGGTTGATTCATTCAACTAAAGATTCTTCAAGGCGGTGCCCCAGAATGGCCGCAGTCCTAATGACTGCAACAAGTAAAAGATAAAAGATTTCCTGGAGCCACAAATACTACCAGCGTCTCAATCAAAATAATTTTGGTTTCAAATTTCGACACAAGACAAGAAATTTTGGAGAGAGGTAAGTTGATTGCATCGATTCCACTACTCAACTGGTACTTAGGAGGTATGTTGAAAAGTTCCTGGCTTTAGGTAAAAGAAAATACAGAAAGATCAGTCAATTCTGATTTTATTCAACATATTCTCCTCTCAGATTCACACACTTACTGCAGCAATCCTTCAGTTTTTCTAAGCCTTGTAAAAGAGCTCGGAAAGTATGGCCTCCAGCCGGACTTTTCACAAGACCCTTAAGGCCAGGAACTTTTCAGCAGCCACTGCTCGTATCTTATTGACCTCGAAAGGGTGAAAGGCAAAGTCGACCTGGGCGGAATCTTAACTCAGAACGTGAAGCCAGGCGAAATACCGCTAAGCATTACGGCCGGCGTGCTAAGAATTCTGCCAGCTCACCACCTCTTCGACCAAAATAGTATTAAGCTTTTGTACTGCCCTACATCTAATTTTGCACAAACATTGACTAATCTAAATTATTAACATAATCTTACAACCTAAATACACAACTTTAGTTTCATAGACAATGATTGCTCCAAGAATTGCTTTACTGTGCCATTGTCAACATAAATTCTTCAACGACCTATATCGGTTAACGTCAATTCATTTAAAACTGTGCATATTATTAACATACTTTCACTTTCAGGTTTAATGCCATTTTTATTTTGTCACCTCTTTATTCTATTTTTTGAATTGTCTCATATTCTGGTTCTCCTTAATATTGTATCATTTACTTTTCTGCAGTGACACTTACATTCCACACATAACTATTTCATATGATATAAGCTTTTTTAAGATATACATTTTAAAAAAATCTCTGTTTCATATTCATCTCACATGTGTATATTAACATTCATCTCATACAGATAGATAGATAGATAGATAGATAGATAGATAGATAGATAGATAGATAGATAGATAGATAGATAGATAGATAGATAGATATGTTTTTATTATAGCCACACAGGGCTGAACACAGAAATTGGACGAAATACAAGCGTAGAGTTTTTCATTTTCGAGGTGGGCTGGGTGGGACACACAAAGAAAAGTCAAATCAATAGGGATTGTAATCGTTGGGGTGTACAGATAGATAGATAGATAGATAAACAGATAGACAGATGGATAGACATACAGACAGACAGATAGATAGATAGATAGATAGATAGATAGATAGATAGATAGATAGATAGATAGATAGACAGACAGACGGACAGACAGACAGACAGACAGACAGACAGACAGACAGACAGACAGACAGACAGACAGACAGATAGATAGATAGATAGATAGATAGATAGATAGATAGATAGATAGATAGATAGATAGATAGATTCATCTTTGAATCTTCTCCCAACCACATGGTTCCGACTTCAGTCCCGCTGAGTAGCTCCTTGCACAAATGTCTTCTATTGCCGAGCCGATTGATGCGTTGTGAATGAATTTGTTAGAAGGAAATTGAAAGAACTCCGGTGTGTGTGTGTGTGTGTGTGTGTGTGTGTGTGTGTGTGTGTGTGTGTGTGTGTGTGTGTGTGTGTGTGTGTGTGTGTGTGCGCGTGTGTGTGCGCGTGCTTGTGTATGTCAACCGGTATTGGTTCGTTTATACATCCGTAACGTAATGGTTTGGAAAAGAGACCGATAGTATAGGTACCAGACTATCATAGTAAGTACTGGTGCCGACTTCTTCGATTAAAACCCTTCAGGAACGTGCCCCAGTATGGTCGTGCTCTAATGACTTAAACGAGTAAAGGGTAAACCATACAGTTCGCGGAGCACCAAAAACTAAATTAACAAAACCAGTTTGTGAATCATTGATTTCTTGTTTACTTACCTTGAGGCCATTTTCAGTCTTTTGTACACTGAATCAAGGGTAATCTTACTCTTTTAATTCTAAATTATTTTAGTTATTTCTTATATTGCTATATATATATTTTTTAAATACCAAAGTCAGTTATGTCATTGCAACTATTGTAATACAATTGTCACAATTTAATGTATTTTTAAATAGCATTTAATCGTTGTTTATATGAAATGCAATAAGAATTTATGTGGAGTTAATGTTTTATTTGAATCAAAGCACAACGTTAATGCTACGTATATTGTTATATTACTAGAGAATATGCCGGAATCGAATAGATAATATTACTTTCCGTTATTAGGTCGTCCTAAGGCGTCGAGCTGGTAGGAGGCGGGTAAGTCGATTATATCGATCCCAGTGCTCAAATGGTACTTATTTTATCGACCCCGAAACGACGAATGGAAAATGAGCCTCGGTGAAATTCGTACTCAGATCGTAAAGCCAGAAGCAATACCGCTAAATATTTTGCCTGACCTGCTAACGATTCAACAAGCTCACCGCCTTTATAAATGAATTAACAGTGGTTTCAGAATTTTGGCTCAAGGCCAGCAATTTGGGTGAGTGGGAAGTCGATTACAGCGATCGCAATGCTCAATTAGTATTTATTTTATCGACCACGAAAGGATGAAGGTAAGGTCGACCCCGGTGACATATGAACGCAGAACGTATAGTCGGAAGAAATGCTGTAAAGCAAAGGTGCCAGGCAGACGACTGAACTCGGAACCATATCGTTAGTGATATCTAATTTGTAGTATTGCGGTGTTACGTGTTTTTCGTAAAACGAAAAGGCAACGGAGTGTGCGCAGCAAATATATATATATATACATATATATATATATATATATATATATATATATATATATATATATATATATATATATATATATATACATATATATATATATATATATATATATATATATATATATATATATATATAAATTCAATAAAAGGATGGATTCTTTTACAAGAATTTATCAAGTAGCTAGCGTGAAAAAAACCTCATAAGGGAAAAAAATACATAATTCATTCCCAACATGCATATTTCTATTTATATAAGGGCATTACTATACAATAATGCCTCACGCTATAAGGGACTCATGATCTATAATTCAGTCTGTTTTTAAGGGGTTGGCTTTGAGAGTTGCATTTCCTCGCGTTCGGTAAAAATGTACTTTTATGGTAGTCTGACCTTAGAGTCCCTCATAGCGTGAGGCATTATAGTATAGTAATGCCCTTATACAAATATATATATATGTGTGTGTGTGTGTGTGTGTATGTGTGTGTGTGTGTGTGTATGTGTGTGTGTGTGTATGTGTGTGTCTGTGTGTCTGTGTGTGTGTGTGTGTGTGCGTCAATGTCTGTAAGTGTGCAGCAACTCTAAGACCTCCACTACCAACGCGAGCATCAACGAGTCTACGTGAGATCCCTTGTATGGTTGCTTTACCTGCTAGAAATGGAAACTAAATCTTTCGTAATACAATCGAATGTCTTACTAGGAGAAGAAGATACATTAAAAGGGCGAGTTGGTCACATTCGGAAAAGATTTTCAACATAGAACTGCTCCAAAATAGCTAGTCTGGGGCAAAATTACAACAAATATAACTCCAAACATCACAGTTGTCCGTATCACTACCACAAACTGCAGCAACAATATATATGACAAATACCACACTCTCGTTTTTGAATGTCGTTTTATGTGTTTGACAAAAGACACTCGGTGCTTATAAAGAGGCGTCGGGTTCGTCCTATTATTAAACTACATAAAAGAACGCACCTACTTCATAACTAACAAGGTGACGGCCTTAGCAGAAACGAAAGGTGGTGGTGTTGGTATCTATCTATTTGTCTCTCTATCTATCTGTCTGTCTGTCTGTCTGTCTGTCCGTCCGTCTGTCTATCTGTCTGTCTGGTGGCGGTGGTGGTGGTGCTGCTGCTGTTGCTGGTGGTGCTGCTGCTGGTGGTGGCGGCGGCGGTGATTGCGGCGGCGGTGATTGCGGCGGTGGTGGTGGCGATGACGGTGGTGGTGGTGGTGGTGGCGGCGGTTATGGCGGCGGCGGTGGCGGTGGTGGTGGTGGTGGTGGCGTAGACTGTGACTGCGGCGGCTGTGGTGGTAACATTAGCATTGCTATTGTCAATGATTAGCCCCAAGTCAGATCCATTCGAGTACATCTTTATAATGAGTTTATAATATAGTAATAAAGTGCTTGTGCATCTGTGTGTGCATGTGTAGTGTAGTGTGTGTGTGTGTGTGATTGTATAGGTGCATTTGCGTAAATGTAAATGTATGCAGAAAATACAAATACGTGTACCGAATACACATATATAATAGTATTTATATTCTATCTCATAAGTTCGTTAATTAAATCTGTTAATATTTAGTACCCACTCAATACTTTGCATACTCCGGACGTATGTGTGTGTATAGATAGATAGATAGATAGATAGATAGATAGATAGATAGATAGATAGATAGATAGATAGATAGATAGATAGATAGATAGATACGCGTGCATGCATGTGTGTGTGTGTGTGTGTCTGCATACATGTATACAGGTGAAGTATTTGTGGCGTGTGCATGTGTACGAAATTGCATGTATACAAATACATGAGGGTAGGTTGACTATGATGGAGTGATGCTACAGCTACGAAAGCCTGCATGTATTGGTTTCAACACATTTTATTAATAACTACATTGTTTCCTTCCAGCTAAATTCCCAGGAGACTGTTAAAAAGAAAATCTTCAGAAATAACTAGTAGTGACTTCTCTTGAAAATGAACAAAATTTAGTATCGTACTGTTATCAATTACCTGCAGATAAACCGTTTACTCCCAAGGACATTCATGCTAATGTGGTTGCTACATTAGATGATGACGCTCCAGTTTTATTACCAGTGCAAAAATGGGCAGCAGAATTTAGGAGGAGAACCCTTGAAAATGACCCAAAGTCTGAGATCCTGAAACTGTTACTACAGAGGAAAATATTGTGTTCACCACGTGATAATGGATGACAGACGATTGACTATAAATCAAATAGCCAATGCCATTTGCATATCCCGTAAGAAAGTTGAGGATATTCAGCGCAATGAACTTGGCATGACAAAGGTTTCCGCTCTGTGGGTGTTACGTCTTCTGACACCTAATCAAAAGTGCACCAGGCTTGATCACATCACTGGAAAATCTGACATTGCTTGAGACAAGTTCAGTTGGTTTCCTGCAATGTTTCTAGACTGAGAATGAGTGTTGAGTTCATCACTGTGAGCCAGAAACAAAGAGACAATCCATGCAGTGGAAACACATCTCCCCACTTGTTCCACAGAAGGCCGAGGTCGTTTCTGAATGGAAGGTGATGGCTTTGGTTTTTGGGGGATGCAAAAGGCGTTGTGTTTATTGGCCATCTTCAAAAGGGCTACGCTATCAATGGGGAGTACTAAGCCAACTTGCTAAGGCAGTTACAAAAAGACTATCAAGAGCAAACGTCGTGTTTGGTCAGGGCAATGATCCAGCACACATTGGTTTCAATGGCTGTTTTGTGTGACTGTGACTTTGGACTGGTTGATCACCCTCCCTATTCTCCTGATCTGGCCCCCATCTGACAATGATCTGTTATCCAACAGAAAAGAAACTAGTACCGCAGTGATGATGACTTTCTTGACCAACAGGGTGAAAGCTGATTATATATCATATGTCCGTATGTATATTAGTGTGTATACATATACAGATATATATATAATATAAATAATATATATATATGTGCATATATACCTACGTATATGTACATGCATCTATACGTCTATGAGTGGTTGTGTGGTAAGTAGCTTGTTTACCAACCACATGGTCCCGGGTTCAGTCCCACTGCGTGGCATCTTGGGCAAATGTCTTCTACTATAGCCTCGGGCCGACCAAAGCCTTGTGAGTGGATTTGGTAGACGGAAACTGAAAGAAGTCTGTCGTATATATGTATGTGTGTATGTATTTGTATGTCTGTGTTTGTCCCCGCAACATCGCTTAACAACCGATGCTGGTGTGTTTATGTCCCCGTAACTTAGCGGTTCGGCAAAAGAGACCGATAGAATAAGTACTAGGCTTCCAAAGAATAAGTCCTGGGGTCGATTTGCTCGACTAAAGGCGGTGCTCCAGCATGGCCGCAGTCAAATGACTGAAACAAGTAAAAGAGTATATATATATATATATATATATATATATATATATATGCATATGTGGGTACAGGACGTCACGAAACATGTACAAGAAAAAAATACGAACCACGAGTACATGAAACATGAACTATTCTTTCGAACAACGAAAGACACAAATGGGAAGCAAAACAAACAACATAAAAAACGATTTTTCATCAGTTGTTGGCTGTTTTTCTAGTCTCGCATTTCGAACACTTAACAACAATAAACGCTTTCGATAAAGCAGTTGTACTGCAAAGCAAATTATATAAAGTTTGGGATTTTGCGGAGGGTCAAAATTGGTAACACAAACAGGAGAGTGAAAACAAACAGGAAGGTCTGCTGCGCCTAAACGAGGTTGTGATGGCGAACGCGAAAATCAATCACATATATGTGCGTGTGTGTACGTGTGTGTGTGAGTGTGTATGTAGGTACATATAGATATCTATATATGTATACAGATATTATTATAAAATCTGGTAATTAGTCATATATTAATTAATATCGATTAATTATCAGGAGGCTAGCGCATCTAAAGAATCAAAGAGATTCAGAAATATTATCTGCAATCTCAGGGGATTAAGGTACATTTTAAAAAATAACGTCGACCACTAACGTGGACAATTAATGCGCTAGAAATAGATCGCATCTTGTGTCTATTAAGACCTAAATTGTTCTCAACATGAAATATAGCAGCATATCAAAAACGTGAGCGGGCAAGACATTTAAAATCACCTAAAAAAGCATTATTAAACAGGAACTAGTTTCGGATTTAACAAATTCTTACCATTTGTCTATTCCTCATCAGCCTGATTTGTAATGTAACCGGAATCATCAGAATCGTATACAGAGTTGCCCACCGCCATGGATGCACGTGCATATGGTTCTGCTAATTACAGCTTAATGGTAAAATTCAAAAGTCTTCGTTTTGGCGCGCTAATTCCAGGAATATATCTGCAGAAAATATTTACTGCGTCGTATATATTCAGTATGAGAACATGGGTGATGGGTAAAATATTATTATAAAATCTGATAATTATTCATATATTAATTAATATCGATTAATTATCAGGAGGCCAGCACATCTAAAGAATCAAAGAGATTCACCATTAAGCTGTAATTAGCAGAACCATATGCACGCGCACCCATGGCGGTGGACAACTCGGTATACGATTCTGATGATTCCGGTTACATTACAAATCAGGCTGAAGAGGAATAGACAAAGGGTAAGAATTTGTTAAATCCGAAACCGATCCCTGTTTAAGAATGCTTTTTTAGGTGATTTTAAATGTCTTGCCCGCTCACGTTTTGGTATGCTGCTATATTTCATGTTGAGAACATTTTAGGTCTTAATAGACACAAGATGTGATCTATTTCTAGCGCATTAATTGTCCACGTTAGTGGTCGACGTTATTTTTTAATATGTAGATAGATAGATAGATAGATAGATAGATAGATAGATAGATAGATAGATAGATAGATATTATAATACAAATACGATTATTAAACTTTATTTTATCTATTTTTATTTTTTTTTTTTTTTTTTTTGTATTTTGCAATAATTTTATCGTAAGTTTTAACTCGATAACCAACGTTCCAAGACTTTGTCAACCACATCATCAGAGTATGAAATCTTTGACTTCTCACTCCACTCAGCTTGATTTTTTTTGTTTTGTTTTGTTTTTTATATAAATTATGCAATGCTAAATGCTTGTCTATGAAAGCGTTTACCTGGTCTTTCAATCATGCACAAATGAGAACATGCGAACTTGTAGCACAATTTCACTCATCCGTGCATACGTTTGACCGTCTGCATTTAATCATGTCTATGCTCCAACAGAATGTTTGTGCGTGTTCTGACGTGTATGTGACTAATGCTGTTGACAAGGTTCTTGTTGTGATTACCAACCAGGCCAACACAAATACCACACACTTTTACGGATCTTTTCTAGCCAAAATTTTCTCCAACCTTTCCTCTCTCTCTCTCTCTCTCTCTCTCTCTCTCTCTCTCTCTCTATCTATCTATCTATCTATCTATCTATCTATTTATCTATCTATCTCTCACTCTCTCTCCCTCCCGCCCTTCCGCTACTTTTCACTCTTTCGCCATGCAGCTCTCATAAATATATTGGAGAGTTTGCATGTGTATACACTTGTATACCGGGGAGGGAGCTATGTGTGTGTGTGTATGTATATATGTATACACACACAGTGAAAACAGGTCCATATATATCTTAGTATTTAGCAGAAGTAATGAAGTGCCTCACACACTGTGAAAATAGGCCCATATATATATATATATATATATATATATATATATATATATATATATATATATATATATATATATATATATATATATATATGTATATATATATATATATATATATATATATATTATTTAGCAGAAGTAACGGAGTGCCTCAATTTCTGAGAGTTTCGTACGTTGCCACTTAATAAACTAGAGAGCTGTTTTCACATCGTCTGAAGGTGGATATAATTTATATAATTCAAAAGTTTGTGTTGTATGGTATTCGATAAACCTGTATTTGGGTGTGTCGTCTGCGCGCGCGCGTGTGTGTGTGCGCGCGTGTGTGTTTCTTTCTCAGTCTGCGTATTCAGCAAGATAATTGCCTTACCCTATCTCCAGTAGACAAGAAACCATGACACATGCGAAAAGCATATTTTATGGCCTAGATAGCTTGCATTAATTAAGCAAAATGAAACAAAAATGAGCTGTCAGTGACATGTATTTGAACAACATAGACTAATACATGTGTAACAAATATCATACAATGTACATTTTGATTTATTCAGTTTTTCTCCACCTCTCAAGGATATATTATAATTAACGAATGTTAATGGTGACCAGCGCCATGTTCACATACGTATAACATACAGGCCCTCAACGTTCTCCCACTAACAAATACGTAAGCATGCATACGCTCATATATATATTTACGGGAGTAACGTGACCAGAGAGCGAAAAACACCAGATAGGCGAGAAAAAAAGAGATATGGGTAAGGAAGGAGAGAATTTGGGCGAGGTTGAACGCGAAACAGAATACGAACGATAAAGGATGAATTAACTCGAAGCAGAGGGAATGGTCAGTAAAAGTGTGTGGTGTTTGCATTGGCCTGGTCAGTAATCGCTACAAGAACTTTATCAACAGCATTAGACGCACACACGTCACAACACACACAAACACTTTGCAGGAACGTAGACGGAATTATAAACATATGGTCACACGTAATTATGGACAAAGAAAGTCGTGCAACTAGTTCGCATGTTCTCACTTTTGCACAGGTATGTACACATACATACATATATACATACAGATTTACATACATATTTGCATAAACACACACATACACACACGCATATATATATATATATATATATATATATATATATATATATATACATATATATATATATATATATATATATATATATATACACACACATATATATATATATATATATATGCGTAGATATATACACAGATATATACATATATATATATATATTTATATACATATATATTTATAAATATATATATATATATATATATATATATATATATATATGTGTGTGTGTGTGTGTGTGTGTGTGTGTGTGTGTGTGTGTGTGTGTGATACAATGCTTCTAAAGACAAACTTTGCTTGTTTACTTTCATCGTAAAGTTGAATATATATATATATATATATATATATATATATATATATATATATAATCATAAATATATAGGGATTGACAGTAACCTGCTTCTCCAACATACTGAGAATTCAGAAATAGCAGTCAAAGAACTACTGATTTCAAAACTACAAATTATTACTCCAGATTGATAGCGATATTTTTGATACACACAGAACAAAAAACAGTAGAGAAGAGTTAAAAAACCACCTGCCTTTAGTTAATTTAGTACGATCGTTTCACAGTTAAGAGTAAAGAATACTCTATTCTGATCTTCAGCTAAATATTCTAATAAATTTGTTAACGTCTAAATAACTCACGTTAATTTTGACCATGTGACCATCAATACCACGTGAGGAAGACGTTAAGAAACTTATCGGCCAGTAAGTTCAAAATCCCCCGCCCTAATGAATTCAATTCAGTGTGCATCATAAATAGTCCCGCATAGAAAAGAGACCCGTACGAACTTCCTGCGGTTTAACTATTCACCTTAGAGGTATTATTAAAATATAGATATGCAGGGCAGGGAATCGTCAATTAGTAATAAAATTAATAATTAACAATTTTGCCGGGTAGCTCAGTATGAAAAAAACCTTTTCGGTAAAAAACATTTATAATCATAAATATATAGGGATTGACAGTAACCTGCTTCTCCAACATACTGAGAATTCAGAAATAGCAGTCAAAGAACTACTGATTTCAAAACTACAAATTATTACTCCAGATTGATAGCGATATTTTTGATACACACAGAACAAAAAACAGTAGAGAAGAGTTAAAAAACCACCTGCCTTTAGTTAATTTAGTACGATCGTTTCACAGTTAAGAGTAAAGAAATTTTTGTTTTGAAATCAGTAGTTCTTTGACTGCTATTTCTGAATTCTCAGTATGTTGGAGAAGCAGGTTACTGTCAATCCCTATATATTTATGATTATAAATGTTTTTTACCGAAAAGGTTTTTTCATACTGAGCTACCCGGTAAAATTGTTAATTATTAATTTTATTACTAATTGACGATTCCCTGCCCTGCATATCTATATATATATATATATGTGTGTGTGTGTGTGTGTGTGTGTGTGTGTGTGTGTGTGTGTGTGTGTGTGTGTGTGTGTGTGTGTGTGATACAATGCTTCTAAAGACAAACTTTGTTTACTTTCATCGTAAATTTGAATATATATATATATATATATATATATATATATATATATATATATATATATATATATATATATATATACATATATGTATATACATATACGTATATACATATATATGTATATACATATACATATGTATATGTGAGTGTATGTGTATGTTTGTTT
>NC_142947.1:31520035-31550035 GCF_046866305.1 Octopus bimaculoides | reverse complement strand
TACATACATACATACATACATACATACATACATACAAAAATACCCTGTTGTTGATCTTGAAATTCCAATGAAGGATCCTTGAATCTAGGTTAAAAACAGGGTCTTTCTCTATTGGTAAGAATCTTGAAATAAAGCTAAAAAATGATATACATACATACATACAGACAGACTGACAGACAGATAGATAGATAGATAGACAGACATACGTACGTACATACATACATACATACATACATACATTCATACATAAAACATACATACATACATACATGCATACATACATACATACATTCATACATAAAACATACATCCATACATACATACATACATGCATACATACATACATACATACATACATAATATCAGCTGCCCTACATATGCGAATAAACAATGAAACGTCCGGGATAGGAGAACATTTATGGCGGATTAATACGGAATGTATAGCCTTGTCGCCTGACTATGAATTCTCTTTTGTACTTATCATCATAGATGCATTAGGTTATATACCAAAAAATTTACACAAAAACCTAGAAGTGCTCGGTTTCACGGAGAAAGAACACAGGAAACATATATGCACGCATGCGTGTATATACGTACTTCCGTCGACGACATCTAAGAAGCAAAAATACCAACATACGTGTATGTATGTATGTATGTATGTATGTTTGTATGCATGTATCAGCGTATTAAATGTATAACTGTGTGGCTTATATGTTAATGTTTTGCACTCATGGTCGTAAGATTGTGGTTTCGATTCGTGGACCGGGAGATGCCTTACGTTTTTGCTCCAGTCCACTCAGCTAACAAAAATGCGTAATCCTGCGACGGACTGGCGTAAATGAGCCACAGAATCCGTATGAAGCTATGCTTCGGGAAGGACCCATGCTTCTTTCTTTTTTTTTTTTTTATATTTATATCAAATACCATGCAATATGAATTATCTCTGCGTAGAGAGTATTTGTCATAATTACCGAATAGTAACTAAGTCGAGCGCTATATGTGAAGGGGAGATAATCTCAAGGGTCGAGTATTTCTCAGTAAATGACATGTTATTAAGGAACGGGACAGGCTTATAGTCAGGAAATAGAAAGACAGCCATAAGCACATATTTCTGCCTAAATAAGAGGAACCAGCACGAGAATCGACCGAACTTTACATTGGCCAAGAAACTTATATTTATACAAAAGGATAGAATATATTCATGGCCTTGGTAGTTTGCATAATTTTAGTCTCAAAGTATGAATGAAAAACAATATCCCACCCAGTATGTACTCCCTTTCAGATATGAGTATGGATTAGTACCCTTATGTTTAATATGTATAGAAATTACTAATGAAGGTGGAGAATTTATAGAATGGAATTCTATTGACCCTTACTCAGTCATGTTTTTACTCACTGATATAACAATGCCTCATTCACATACTGATTTCACATTTTGGCACAAGGCCAGTAATTTTTGGGGGAAGAGTAAGTCGATTACATCAACCCCAGTACTCAACTAGTACTTATTTTTTCGACTCTGGAAGGATGAAAAGCAAAGTCGGCCTCGGCGGAATTTGAACTCAAAACGTAAACACGGATGAAATGCCGCTAAGCATTTCGCCCGCAGCGTTAATGATTCTGTCAGCTCACCGTCTTATATGATCTGTATATTAATTCCAAGAAAGATAATTTTTAAATATGTTTAAAATAGAAGTATTGCATATCGTTTAACTATTTTATTTCTAAGAAAAATCATGGTCAGTCTAAATATCCAGCGGCCTACCCAGCGTTCCCTCGGCATTTGCTATACGTTGGAAGATCGCATCACCTCAAGGGAGTGTTAACGCTCAATTTAATAACTGCTGTCGGGGAATTTACTCTGTTGGCTGCAAGCATTTGCCTGAGTTTCCGACTTGTGAATAACTTACTTTTAAAGTCCCAATTGTCTCTGTGAACCCGAAAAACAAAAATAAAGTGCAATGGGAAGGGCAAAGCCCTTCCCACCCTAACAAAAATGATAAAGCGTGATCTCAGGTTTTGTGTGAATGTTTTTGAATAGTCAGGTGACCGTGTCGTCTGTAATTGTATGAGTTAGTGTAATGTTTCTCAATGTCTGTTGTAAGAGTTTGATTTTGCGTGTTATGTCCATGTGTGTTTTATACGATGATCAATCAAGTGTGCATGGTTAATGTGTGTGCATGCAATGTAGTGTATCTGTATGTTAGTGTCTTTTCCGTGTTAGTAAGTAACTGTGTAAAGGATTACAGAAAGGTTTTCTGCATAAGTGACAGCTTTCTTTTATGCTTAAGTTTAGTGTGTTTGTGTGTCGAAGTGTACACGTATCCATATGTATATATGTTCGCATATGTATGAGTAATATGATTGTGAGGTGTGCTTGAATAATGTATATAACATTTAGTAACTGCAAATGTAAATAAGTACAGCATGCATTCTATGCAGGTTGAAGTTTGTAATTTTATGAGTATGTACAAGTGTTTGCGCACCCGATGACGTGTTTGGCTACACTCATAAAACTAATTTTGCATCATACACCCGGCTTAAGCATTATATACAGACACGCCAGCTCACACACACGCACACACACATGTATATATATTGTCACTTTCTATCCGTCTCCATTCCCTTTCTTTCTATCTGGGTTTTATGTTCAGAGTGTACAGTGTATATTAACATACATATTCCGTCTATATTTCATGTATGCGTATAAATAGCTATTTATACAAGCGATTATAATCCGCCGATCTTTATACACATGTACATATACACAACATTATATAAACCTACATATTTCTGAGAATGGCTTTTGCTCCTCAAACACTATACTCAATTTCTTACATATTTTTCTTAATATATTTTTCAACAGTGATCTTCTCCATGTGTGTGTGTGTGCGCACGTGTGCGTGTGTGTGTGTATGCGTGCGTGTGTGTGTGTCTGTGTCTGTCTGTCTGTCTGTCTGCCTGTATGTATGTATGTATGTATGTATGTATGTATGTATGTATGTATGTATACAAATGCTTCTCCAAATGAAATTGCACTTCATTTTTGAAGCTCCGGCCAAGCACTCACCTATGAGTGCATTGCATCTTATAGCAGAAACAGCTGTAAGCTAATGAAGTTCATGACTTAATTTCTTGTTCCCTTGTCATGTATAAATATGGGCGGATAGAGGTATTCCCCTGCAGACGAAAATCAGTGTCTTTAAAACGTGTGTATTGACGGCACTTCTTTATTAGAGCGTAACATGGACCACTTACTGGCGTCATATGAAAATGCTGGAGAGATTTCATCACAAGTACCTCAGACATATCTTGGGAATCAAGTGGGAATGTTTTATACCAGATACAGAAATTTTGCGCATGGCCCGTAGTAGCTCAATTGAACATGTTATCTTGGCTCAAATGAGATGCGCTGGACATGTTATTAGAATGAAAGATAAGCGATTGCTTAAGTGTCTTTTTTATGGTGAGCTCAACTATTTAAGTGACCTCAACATAAACCGAGGAACAAGTATAAAGTCTGTGTGGAAGAAAACCTAAAGAAACTAGATATGAACAAAGGTGAATGGGAAATTGATGTTCTGGATCGGAACAAGTGGAGAGGTGTAGTTAGGACTGGTTGAAAATAGGAAAAGATGATTCAACATACTGAGTTTAAAAGGGTCTGTCGCTAAGGAGCAATTGGAACTGCAATCAAAAATGCACATTGGATATATATTACGTGTGATCGTGTTCGGTTGTCAAAAGCAGTATACGTGAATCATATGAAGTCACATGAAAATCGAAATGCCCAGGTAAGAAATAATCTTAAACCCCCTCTACCTCATACGACTTGTGTCATATGTCACAAACCTTGTAAGACAATATTTGAAAAGGAGTTTGGATTCACTAGGTGGAAAAGCGAATGCGTTGAAAAGGTGTTGTGCATGGTTAGTGTCTTTGATATGCGAGGGTAGGGCAGCGACGAGAGGGGATAAAAGTTTGTCGAGGTAGGAAGATAAAAGCTCTGTGGGGAAATTGTAAGCAGAAACAATAGGGTAGCCGGGATTATCTTGTTTATGCATTTTATGGGGTGTGGTGACAATGAGGTTGGTGGCAATGTGTGTCAGTGAACCAGAAGAGATCAGCTGATGAACAGTGGTTGAAACATTCCTCTGGTAATAGTTGGTGGAATCACTTGATATCTTCATGTTGTATCTGGGGTCGTTGAGTTGGCAGAGTGCTTCTTTCCTGTAAAGGTCGGCTCGCCAAACATCAACGGCGCTCCCTTTTGTCGGCTGGCTTGATAACAATGTCCTTACGTTAGAGGAGCTTCATGAGAGCGTCCAGTTCCGATGGGGAAAGGTTTGAAATCCTTGGTTTTTTATCGAAACTGAAGATACCGAGGTCGAGACGGCATTTACTAATAAATATATCTACCGAACAGTGTAATCCTAGACTTGGTGTCCAGTTGGAAAAAACGTTTTTTTTAGTGTGTGTGTATGTATATATATATATATATATATATATATAGATAGATAGATATATATATATATATATATATATATACATATACATAATTAATAGGTTATTTATCTAATTTCAGTGGATAGATTCCACTGAAATTAGATAAATAACCTTCGAACAGATAGTCGGCAGCGCCGCCTGGCTGGAGCTTGGCTGCTCTGCATTGACAAGGGGCAACACCCTGAAACTAGTCTGCAGATGCTAAACCAGCAAGGGGAAACTGCTAACCTCCCCTGTTCGAAGGTTATAAAGGACACAGGTTTCGTGTGTCACATAGCTAGCTAGAGGCGATGGCTTCTTGGAGCTAATTCACGGCAGCTTTCGTCCTAATTTTGGGACTGCCATGTTGGTTTGGCGATAACTATTAATTTCCAGTACCGCTGCCGTAGTCTCCTTTAGAGAGACTTAGAAATATTAATAACTCTATATATATACATACATATATATGTATATACATATATATATATATATATATACATATATATATATATATATATATATATATATATATATATATATATATATATATATATATATATATATATATACAAACATACATATATATATATACATATACACATATGTGTGTGTGTGTGTATGTGTGTGTATGGAGACTGGGAGAAGGGAGAGTAGTATGCATGAGTGAATGCGGGTCTTCCACAAAGAACCTTGCTCACACTTGTGTCTGAGAGGGAAACTTTCTAGGTGCAATCCCATGGTCATTCGTGACCGAAGGGCAGCTTTCTGTTCTTATAGACCGGCTGTCTCCAATATCTTTTTTCTATTCAAAGAGTTACTTAACCTAATATCTACACGCTATTATTCATAACTTTATCTGCTTCGAGATCTGCCGGTTCTAAAAACGAAGAATTCTTTCATACGTATGTATGCATGCAAGTGTGTGCACACATAATCTTTAAACGGCAGTGTGTAACAAAAGTGACTCAAAAACCGACTGTTTAGTGTGTGGCACTTATTAAACTGACTTAAGAAAAACAAGAGTACGTTGCTTATATAGTGTGAATTACAAGTCTTTCAAGAATATTCGAATGAAAATTACTATTGGAGCCTCATGTAGTAATAATCAGATAATGTCAAAATTTGCCCTTTACACAAAGTGGGTGGTTTGAGAGACAATAGATATCATAAAAGCATACAGACTTCGATAAAGATATGTGCATATATGGAATATTGATGTACATAGGTATACGTCTTCAGTAAATGTATACACATGCATTTCTACATATATATATATATATATATATATATATATATATGTATATATATATATATATACATATATATATATATACATAAATATATATACATATATATATATATGTATATGTATGTATATATATATATATATATATATATATATATATATATATATATATATATATATACATACATAAATACATATACATATATATATATATACGTATTTATGAATGTACGCATGATGTGTGCGTATATGCAAGTGCATATGTATTGTGTGTGTGTGTGTGTGTGAGAGAGAGAGAGAGGGGGTGAATGTGAATGAGTGTGTGTGAAAGCAAGTGAGTGTGGTGTAGATTTCTGAGAAATATCTCATAAAATAATTTAAATAACGAAACTGGTATCATTTTTCATTTTGTCACCATTCTTCTCAAATAATACATATCCGCTTGGGGGGTAAACAAATATAATTATATATGTACATGTATATCTATATATGTATGTACGTCCGTACGTAATTAAGTATGTATGTATGTATGTATGTATGTATGCTTGTATGTATGCTTGTATGTATATATATGTGTGTGTGTGTGTGTGTGTGTTTTTGTGTGTGTGCGTGTGTATTAAAACGCTCCCACACATTTTTCTTTTGACATTTTTTCCATAATTTATCTATATCTCCAATATCTTCATTTACATTCCACATAAATTCATACATTAATATATATATATATATATATATATATATATATATATATATACACTAGCTGAGTATCCCGTTGTTGCCGTGTAATATTCATAATACAATGCCATTTGTTTTTGTATGTCTTTTTTCTTTTGTTTTGTTTTGTTCTGTTTTGCACTATGTACTTAAAAACAATGGAAGACGCCTTTTCGGTAAAAAATTTTTTTTTTTAATTTATGAATTTTTCAATCTCTGTCCCCAACTCACTACCGATTTTGACAAATGTTTTCTTTCCTTCTTTCTTTCCTTTTTTGTTTCTTTTTTTCGTGCTTAAAAACTATAGGAAAAGCTTTGAATGCTAAGATTTAAAATGTTTTGGAAATCGGTGATCACCTGTATAATCCTCGCTTCCTTCATTTCCAGTAGAAAATGAAACGTAATTTAAAAGCAAATAGGAAATATTTTATAATATTTTTTTTAACCTCGACCCTTCTAAAATTTCGGCTCATTTTCAAATTTTTTTAATCTTAGTTTTAACATAGAGATTGTCTGAATCTGCAATTTATTTCTGTTTATAATTTCAAAATAATTTTCAGAAGGGGTGGGTGATTTAAGGAAGATTTAGCGGTTGTTTCTAGCACATCCCACGACCATGTGATACGTTTCTCGCTTCTTTGTCACTGTGACATGTATTGATGCTCTTCACCCCATAAACGCATTATATGGAATGATGATGCGGTGGTCTATTCCTGGAATTTAAGCAACAAAAATATTTGTAATATAAATTGTTAATCCCCAACTAGCAACAACCGAGTCTGCGCACGCATGCGCGTCTCGTGTGTGTATGCTTGTATGTACGCTTGTATGTATATATGTTATGTTATTAAAATAAATCATGTTACGTTATTAAAATAAATTATCTTTTTCACACCTTTTTTAAATAACTCACCTGCCCTAATGAAATTCCTAACACACATGGATACACACACTGACAAACACACACACACACACACACACACTCAGCGTGAGTGATATATTTTTGTGGATAGTAAGAGAGGGTGTGGTTAAAATGTATAGAGAGGAGTAAAGTTCACCATGAGAAAATCGGAAAACTGAAGAAGAGAAACAAATAGAGAGAGATCTTTCCTGTTGTTATCACAGACTTTGAAAATCTTGAATTACTTTTCACGCTGAATCCGAGTATGTGATTCATTTATTCCGGAAAATTTAATGTTACAGAGGTTTAATATTTAGCCCAATCAGAAAACAGGTTTTGCGCATAATAGCTGTCATAAAATGAAAGTAAACATTCCAAGATGTGGTTTCAAAGTAAATAAAAGCAATGCGTGAGAGTTAAGACATATATACAGAGAGAGAATGTGTGTGTTTGTGTGACAAAGGGTGTAGTATATATACAGACAGAGAAAGGTCGGTAGTGACAGATAGAGAGGGGCAGAGTTGTTATTTAAAAGTTGAGTTATTCTTAGTAGTAAAGTATATTTTTTTTATTTTCAATTACGGATGACATTCTCTTTGGGACGCAGATTTCGAAAATGAAATTCGTTTTTCTCGAGGACGAGCCTTTCGGGGTTAAACACATACATGATACATACGTTCGCATTATATAGTAGATATATGTGCAAGTGTTTGTAAGCATCTAAACATATGTGATGGAATATGAAATATATATACACATACATATGTAGCTAGCTAGCTAGCTAGCTGGATAGATAGATAGAGAGAGAGAGAGAGAGAGAGAGACAAACAGACAGACAGACAGACAGACAGACAGACAGACAGACAGACAGACAGACAGACAGACAGACAGACAGGTAGATAGGTAGATAATATATAAATATAGATGTGTAAGTGTTTGCATGCGTATGTGCGAGTGTGTTTGTATCTGTGTGTATGTGAGCGTGTGCGCGTGTATGTGTGAGTGTGTGTGTTTGTACATGTGTGTTTACATACATACATACATGCATACATACATATATACAGACTAAAGAACTTCAGTCTATGAATAACTTTGCTATGGCCTACCATCGCTTCGGGCTTACAGTAAACATCAAGGAAGCCAAGATATATATATATATATATATATATATATATATATATATATATATATATATATATATATATACGTTTATATATTCGTTTTGCAAGATTTTTTATGTTAATTCGTGTGTTGAAACAGATATTGTTGTATTTGGGGATGGTCATGTTGCCAGTTTAGCCAATAAAAACACACGCACTATATATTTGGTGTTAATTTGCTTCAGCTTTATTTTATTTTTTACATTAATCAGATTTCGGCCAGAGTTCTTGGCTGATCGTTAGTAAGGAAAGACACGCAAATAGGAAAGAAGAAAGCAAAGGACCACTGATGAGGTCACAGAAGTGTGACGAAAGAACTCTGGTCGAAATACGATTAATGTAAAAACTAAAATAAAGCTGAAGCAAATTAACACGAAATATATAGTGCATGTGTTTTTATTGGCTAAACTGGTAACATGATCATCCCCAAATACAACTATACATATATATATATATGATATGTGTGTGTGTGTGTGTGTGTGTGTGTGTGTGTGTGTGTGTGTGTGTGTGTGTGTGTGTGTGTATCTTTTCATGCATGTACACATATATACACTTATATTACGTATATACACGCATTTTCTGTCCACCAGATCCACTCACTAAACTTTGATAAGCCTAGAGCTATAGTGGAAGACACTTACCCCAGGTGCCACGCAATTGAACTAAACACAGAACCATGTAGTTAGGAAGCAAACTGTGTGTGTGTCTGTATCTGTGTGTGTATGTGTGTGTGTGTGTTTGTCTATCTCCGTGTGTCTGTCTATCTGTGTGTGTCTGTCTATCTGTGTGTGTCGGTCTATCTGTGTGTGTCTGTGTGTGTCTATATGTGTGTGTGTGTGTACGTCTGTGTATCTCCTTATCAATATATTCTGACATATATATATATATATATATATATATATATATATATATATATATATATATATATATATATACATATATATATACATGAATGTTTTGTGTAAAGGTTCATATTTATATATTTATATGCATGGAAACATATACATGCGTATGTGGTTTGACGGATGAATGGATGTAAGGATGTAAAAGTACAAATACAGATAGATAGATAGAAAGATAGATAGATAGATAGATAGATAGATAGATACATACATACATACATACATACATACATACATTGGGAGAGACAGACAGACAGACAGACAGACAGAGATGTAGAAGCAATATTAATCGGTGTAGATTAAGAAATATCTTATTGAATAATTTAGAAAGAGAAACACGTATCAGTTTTCGTTTTCTCATCAACCTTTTCTCATGCATACCCAATTGTATTACTCATACATAATATGCACGCGCACACACACACATAAACACAAACATACACACACATATCTACATATAAAATACATATATGTATATGTATATATATATATATATACGCACACCACACACACACACACATACACGCTCACACTCATATATACTTACTTTTTTAGCCTTAATGGCTATAGTTAATCAATATATCCTCTCGTTATTTATATAATGCCATCTATCTGACAAATTGATGATCCCTGGGGGGGGGGGCAAAATTCTCCTGGTTTCCAAGCAAAGAAACGCTAAATATCATTTTAAACCTCTTCACAATTAATAAACTGTTTTCCCTCAAAATAATGTTACAACGACCTTAAAAGTTGAGTTAGATGTGATCAGGTCAGAAGAGTAAGAATGATGCGGCAGAACTTCCATATCTAGTTCCATAACCTCTTTCTGGATCATTTGGGCTATATACCGTCTTGGATTATCGTGAAAGAGCAACACGCCTTTGCGACTGACCAACGATGGTCGCCTTTTCTGCAAAATCTTTTTCGCAATGCTTCAAATCAATTACATTGCTTTGTATTATCTGTTTCGTTTTTATTTAATGCTTTCTGATAGATGACACACTTCTTATCCCACCAAACATTAGAACATAACTTTTTGGGGGTATAGTTCTAGCTGGTTTAGGGATTTCCGTTTTCATTGCGTGCTAACCATTGTCATTTTCGTTCGATAAGGTTTATGGAAAACTCACTTTTTAACTTGTGTGATGATTAAACCAAGGAAAGGTTTGGCAACAAGTTTTCTCTTCAATGATGAACAATGAACAACTCTTTATTTCAAGTGTGAAGCAGTCAGAGGACAAGTGATCCACTGGTCAAGTTTAGACATTCACCTAGTTCAAGAATTTGCTTTATAACTGAATTGTGACTTGAACAGTATTGCTAATTACATATGCAGTTTGCTATGGACTTTTAGCAACTACATTCTTCAGGAGCTCAAGATTGACAGAACTTTATCGAAAAAATCGAGGAGAATCTACGACAGAGAATTTTCCCGATCGAAACGACTCAAACCATTACTGACACGTCCGGACGCTTAAAGCTCCATTTCCAAAGACACAATGGATATTTTTCTGCTTTTATTGCTGAAGCGCTGCCTTTGGATTTCTACAGCATGCAGTGTATATGAATCCAATCTAAGCACATTTGAAAACGATAAGAATTTTACATCTATAGTATAAAGTAATCTTCAAAGATAAAAATAACATTGGAATAGAAAAAAATTATTGCATATTTTACCGTAAGTATTGAAATAGTACCCTCAAAATGATCATGCCAAGAAGGAGACAGGGCTTTCTTTCCAACCTAACACACAGTTATATCTTATACACACTCACACACCTGTGTGTATATGTATGTATAAATCTCTATGCATGTATGTGTATATGTATAAATGTCAGCTAGTATTTAGATATACATTTAATCTGTACTTGTATATTTATGAGGTATTTGGCAACATTAGCAATAATAGAATGACAGAGATAACGTAAAGCAGATTTATAATGCTAGATTTCAAAAAAAGCAGCAATCAGTATTTCTTCTTACCAGGCAGTATCTGCCATTTCATTTGCTGTACCAATACAGGTATGAACATAAGAGATATTCGTCTGGTTCTATAACGCAAACCCATCCTAAAGATATTGATTTCAAATATTTGGCACAAGATCAGCAATTTGGGGGAGAGGTTGAGTCAATTACATTGACCCCAATGTTCAACTGGTACGTATTTTATCGACCTCAAAAGGATGAAAGGCAAAGTCGACCTCGGCGGAATTTGAACTCAGAACGTAAAGACAGACGAAATACCACTGAGCATTTTACCTAATGTGCTAACAATTCTCTCAGCCCGCTGCCTTCCATTCTATGGATATTAAAACACATAAGATCCTGACATCAACTAGAAACTTACAGAGAAAGAGTGATATCGATAAGCTCTATTTTAAAAGAAAAAGCGGAGGAAGTGACTTAAGATTAAACTAGACAACCTATGAGTGTTGCATGACATCACTCACACAGCACTTGACAAACAACTACAACAAAAGCAAATAACATTAACCGAATGTTTAAAACTGAAGGGAAGCATGCCGTTGGCCAGGAGTGAAACCCTTTAAAATTAATCAGTTCGTGATGACGTCTCATAAATTTGAAGAATTACTAGTCTCGCTACCTGAACAAATGTATGGTGGGGTGGATAGAAGCCTTCTACATACCAAATATAGCTTAAACTTAAGCAAACAGAAATGATACATTGTATTAAGTAGTCTTAGGTAGACTGTGTTTCTAAAAAAAGACTGAGCGATCATGGCAAACTTAAGGTTGCTTCACATTTGATAATTGTGCGAATGTTAGCATGTTATGAGTAGGCCTGTTAGTTTTACATCCCAATTGTACGACTATTTAATCCAGGAGCACGGGACAGCTTCAAAATATTTAATAAACAAAGGAGTCTGTAAAGCCTTTAAACCCACGAAATATGTCCGAAAATGTCAATTTTGTCAAATATCTATGGAAAATAGTACAAACATGATCATCAGCTGCTCTAAATCACCATTAACTTATCTTCCGGTGCAGTATGATATTGTTGTTGAAATGCATTCTAAACCCATCCAAAGAAATGACTGCCCTAGGATAAAATAGAAAAGTTTTCTAATACTGAGTATATAAACGTTTTTCTGATGTGTATGTCTTTGTGCGTATATGTCTATTTATCTATGTGTTTATGTCTTTGTGCTTGCTCCCCACCACTGCTTGAAAACCAGTGTTGGTTTGTTTACGTCCCCGCAAACCAACGGTTCGGCAAAAGTGACCGATAGAATAAGTTAGCAGACTTTAAAAAAAAATGAATACTAGGCTCGATTTGTTCGGCTAAACCTTTGAAGATGCTGCCCTAACATAAGCCATAACCTAATGACTGGACTATGTAAAAGATAAATGATAAAAATAAAATAACACACCGAATATTGATGGAACATTCTCATCAACGTCTCTACCAAGTGAAAAACATAGACAAAAGAAAAAACGATGTACTGCAAAATTGGTCAACTTCTCAGGTAAATGTAAAGAATGTTTCTTTGAAATCAGTAAGACAGAGAATATTCACCGACAACATCTTCACACATCATAGATGCCGCTAGTTAAGTTTGTAGATATTTAATTAGTAATTAGTAATCTCGGAAAGATGGATTATTCCGGCAAATAAATTAACCAACGAACATACATTTTGTTAAATCAATATGTAAGTAGAACAGTAAAAACATATGAAAACTTTTTCTAAAACTCAGTATGTAAATGTTACTGTTGCTGTTGTTTACATTCAAGGAATGGTGTCTTGTTTCTTTGTTAGAAATCAGTTCCTTCCATATAAGAAGAATTTAATGAGAGAGATGACTTATATTAAATCTCTGAGCGAGATATTAACAGTAACAGTACGGAATCGTAAAATATATTTACCAACTAAATGTGGCGGTCCTATAAAGGATGATGTTACTGTTGTTTTTAGCCCCAGGAAGACATCTCCTCCAGCTGGCCAACGAACGACACACAGTCTGTGTCCGATTAGTATTTGCGAGGGAGGTCATCGCTCCCATCTCTAGCCTTATGTGATACACACAGACCCGGGTTTCTGGGTAGTTACCCGTCTTCATTGAGTGCCAATTACTGGCTCGTGATAAAGAACTCATTCCACTTGAAAAATACTATATAACAAGCAAGTGATTGACACACACTGAAGACGGGTAACTACCCAGAAACCAGGGTCTGTGTGTATCATGTAAGGCTAGAGATGTGAGCGATGACCTCCCACGCAAATACTAATCGGACACAGACTGTATGTCGTTGGCCGGCTGGAGGAGAAGTCTTCCTGTTACTAAAAATAACAGTAACATCGCCTTCTATAGGACCACCACATTTAGTTGGCAAATATATTTTACGAGAATTTAATGAATTAAAAAAGCAGCATAGCATAGCATGCTATTAGCATGCTATAAGCGACAGAAGCAGTACTGACTGCTTCTGTCGCTTATAAAGAATTTTTACTCAGCCTGTCATATATACGAAGGGCTTCTTTCAGTTTCCGTCTACCAAATCCACTCACAAGGCTTTGGTCGGCCCGAGACTACAGTAGAAGACAATTACCCAAGGTGCCACGCAGTGGGCCTCTGAACCTAAGACCATGTGGTTGGTAAGCAAGCTACTTACCATACAGCCATACATATATATATATGCATACAAATATTTATGCATATATATACATACATTTATATATACATATAAATCTATATATATATATATATATATATATATATATATATATATATATATATATATATATATATATATATATATATATATATATATATATATATATATATATATATACATCTATACATATACACCTATACATATGCATGTATACATATGCATCTATGCGTATACATATATATATATATATACATAAATATATATGAGCAGATGTATATACACATATATACATGCATATATATACAAATAATATATATGTATATACGTACAAATGATATATATATATGTATGTATGCATGTATATATGTAAGTGAGATAATAGTTTCAGTATTAATATCAAAAGTATTAAAACTGAAAATATCTCACATAATAATAGAGATGTTATTGTTTCACTTTTGACACTGAAATAGTGGAAGAAATAAGAGATAGCTCCGGGCTCGCATTAGGCAAAAAGTTTAAAACTGTTTTTGGTCCATGACATTCTACGGACCCGAGGTAAGGCATGTGTAAAATTTGAATGAAATAGGTTTGCTAGTTCTCCAGTTTTACTGCTGCACACATACACACACACACACTTACACATTCTCAGTTTTATATATGTATATGTATATATATATATATATATATATATATATATATATATATATATATATATATATATATATATATATATATATAAACACGCTTATGCGCTAGATATATTCTCCAGAAGTTTTTAATTCTTTCAGGAGAGACATTTATTAATTTGAAAGAAGTAAAAAAACTCTAATCTCTTTTGCTGTAGGATCCCCTGACTTCGAAGCCCTTGTAGGGCTCCAGGCACTTTGTGAAGGCCCCATGGAAGTCTTGCAAAGTGAAGGTGTCAAGGAGATTTGTCACAGCCTCCATGTCTGTAGAATGATTGCTCCTGAGTTTCTCCTTCAGCTTGGTGAACAACCAAAAGTCGCAAGGAACAAGTTCTAGACTGTAAGAAGTGGAGGGATGGTTTTGATGACCATTTCTGTCAAGTAGCTGGTTACCAAGATGGAATTGGGATAAGCTGTGTTTAGGAGGCAGTGACAAACAGTGTTTTGTAGGGTGTGTTCAAGTGATATTATAACCGTCTCTTTCAATCTGGAATAAAATCTTGGCAGGTCACCTAATTAGATGCATGATAATGATATACTGAAATTACAAATATCTAGGACAGTTCTCTTCTGAGAAAGCTTGAAATGCTGCTCTTATATACCTACCAAAAGCAATGTGCATGAAGTAGCCGATTATCGTTTTTGATAATGTTTGTAAGAATACATTTGTAAATGAAGAATGAATAAAACTGATAACTACACAGGCAGCGATGTTGATAACATAACATAGTACTTGAAGACATTTAATTGTTAAATTTATGAATATGAGAACTTGAAAGGAGAACAAGACACAAATCCAATTCTAAAAGCTTCTTATGGATTTAGAATAACACAATAACAATTGTAGTTGTCAATATTTTTGTTGAATATGTACACTATCGATACTATTAAAAAACCCTGCCTGAAGCAGAATATGTAGTTAAACGCAGAAGGCATGCATATATGTATAATATATGTATAATATATGTATAATATATGTATAATATATGTATAATATATGTATAATATATGTATAATATATACGTTCTTAAAACTTTATTCAGAAGAGTACTCATATTTTTCTCCAATATTGAAAATATGCCTCAAGGAACTGACAAATATTAAACTACGATTTCTAATCAATAATGTGTAACTAAGTAGAATAGAACAATCTATTACATCAACCAAAAGGCAACTCATTATCAAACGCAACTACACCAAACATTTCTTACGTGTAATATTGGGATTTTGGAGATGTTCTTATTTGGCAATTGACTTTATCTGTGACAGTTTGTTAAAAATGAAATAACTACATCGTGGCTGAGTCAGACACTGCTTTATACACCTTGGCTTTATTTTACAATAGTAGTATATACAGTTGAATAAGAAAATATTTCGCTGCACCAGAGTACTGATAACTATTCCACTGCATCTCTTTGGGATTAGCTGTTAGTAAGTTCTTACGGGTCCCAAGGGAGATATGTCTCTTTAAAAATAAAGACCGTTTTATCGGTGTTAGAATTGCTAAAGAAACCAGCAACCTTTTTATGATATGGTGTTACAAACAGCTAAGAGAGAATTAGCAATCACAAATATAACTTTAGACTTGTGCTACCGATTTGTCGACAATAACCATTTAATTAAAATGGTTGCATAGACTGACAATCGAAAGAATTTGTGTTACTCTGTTTTGTATACTTTATAACAGAATTCTGTCCACGATAGTATAAGAGTCGCTTTTGTCTATTCTAATAGGCACTTCAATATTACCTGAACTGGATATTGAGTCGTGGATAGAGAACATAGTCATCAATGAAGTAGTTAAGCCTTACACATGCTAGCAACCAATTAATTAGGTAACACTCAGCTACGTCGGAAGTTAACAAATTAAAAATTTTAATGGCGGACCTCGTAAAAGTAATAAAAAAATGTGTTACAGTAGTGTCGACTTCATGAGCCGTGGGAAATGTACAAGGCTTTGCCATTATAGATGTGATTTTCCGCAAAGAAATAGAATCTGCATTAATAAGTGAACAAAGAAGCTTGGTGAAGATATAGAAAAAAATGAAGCAGATGAGATATACCTACTGTACCATAAGAATAGTGTTAGTAGCAACATATCTTAGGTCAGTACGTAATACAATAACAAAATAGTTCGATGCATAATGTCATAGATACAACGTCTAATTGCTATTGGGTTTTGAAGAATCCTCTGAGATTATTATCAACATTAAAGTCAATAGTAAAGCAAATCTATTATCTCTTTTTTTTTTCACAAATCAATATATTATAAACAGCTCATGCTATTTATAAACTAATGGATTCGCAAATCACGTAAGGTTTGCGGAAAAACTATGAATAAATCTGCGTGGGAGACAACTTGGAAACGCTGCAACAAATGGAAATCTTCATCTATTCGTTACTATGATAGTTGGCGCTAGAGAGACGTGATGCTTCATTTTGAAGACTCAGTGTGGACATCATCTTTTCTACACTTCCTGAAGACTTAATGCTAAGCCAGGTCATTAAATTAATCTGCGTACAGAAACACGAAACTAGATTCTATCTTAAATCCATATAGAGTATTACCATACCACCTACTTTGAGATGTACTGATGTTACTCCTCTTAATTCGATACATAATATCTTACAATACGACTAATTTTAACATTTATAACTATCATGACCGCGTCCCAGCTTAGCCATAGCCCACGGGATGAGACTTGTAAAACTGTAAAAGTGTTCATCTATAATTACGAGCTTTATTTTCACAACTGCGTTAAATTCTGCATAGTTGCAGTATAAAATACGCGCACGCGCGCGAACACATACACACACACACACACACACACACTCACACACACACTTACACATACACGTACATATACAGCTAAATCCACAGGATTTTTTTCGTTCTATCTCTGTTTGTTTTATTCTTTTCTGTTGAAGAGCGTAGGCTCAAAGCGTAAAAGATCTTTCGTTTTCCCGAGCGTCAAACTAATACAACTGCTCGGTGTTCTATAAATTTCAACTTTATTTATATATATATATATATGTGTGTGTGTGTGTGTGTATATATATACGCTTAGAAGAGCAAATGCGTAGACATATACACACAAGCAGGCACACACACAAGCAGGCACACACACAAGCAGGCACACACACATGCATATGTGTGTGTGTGTGTGTGTGTGTGTGTGTGTGTGTGTGTGCGCGTTATAAGTGCAGGTGCATAAATAAGCACGTATATATATATATATATATATATATATATATATATATATATATGGTATAGGTGCAGGTGTGACTGTATGGTAAGCTTGCTTCTCAGCCACATGTTTCCGGGTTCAGTCCCGCGGCGTGGCACCTTGGGTAAGTGCCTTCCACTATAGCCTCGGGGTGACCAAAGCCTTGTGGGTAAATTTGGTTGGCGGAAACTGAAAAAATTCTGCTGTGTGTGTGTGTGTGTGTGTGTGTGTGTGTGTGTGTGTGTGTGTGTGTCTTTGTGTCTGTGCTTGTCCCCATTACTGCTTGATAACCGGTGTTGGTGTGTTTACGTCCCCGTAACGTCGCGGTTCGGCAAAGAGACCGATAGAATAAGTGCTAGGATTCAGAAATAAGTCCTGGGGTTGATTTGTTCAACTAAAACTCTTCAAGGCGTTACTCCAACATGGCCGCAGTCTAACAACTGAAACTAGTAAAAGTTAGAATATAAAATATGTATGAATGTGTGTGCGTGTTTGTGTGTGTGTGTGCGTGTGTGTGAAAGAGAGAGAGAGAGAGAGAGAGAGAGAGAGAGAGAGAGAGAGAGAGAGAGAGAGAGAGAAAATGTTTCCAAAATATTGATTATACTCGTTGTCGAAAATAGATCTTGTGAAAATAATTATGCAAGTCAGCGCAGACCAATTTATTTCTGTACATCTTTGTTTATAAAGAGCTATACATTGCTATTCCTTCTTTGGTAAAACAAAATAGAGAGTAACCGATCTCTGATAAGGCATTAAATACGCTGAAGCGAGTCGGATCGATTTATTTTTCTGGTCATGGTTTAAGAAAATTATCCATTTTTCACAGCGAGGCAAAAAGTATACGTTTAATAAGTAATGGGAAAGTGTTTTGTTTTTTTTTTGTGTGTGAGTCTGGACGCTGTTACTTCTGAGTAGTCTATCAACGCCAGTGTTTCCCAAGGCTTTATTAAAATCATGTCAATAGTAAAAATGTTATCTGTGTCATTCACACACCTATAGTGTCATAGCACAGCATTCTGTCGTAGGGGTTTGGAACGTAACTGACCTGGATTCTATCGACCGTAACATTAAAAACCTTCTAAAAGATCACGTACCACATAATTCGAACATTAACTGACTAAGGTAGAGGACAATTGCGCACCAGGGAGCAATTTATGAAGATAGTTTTTAACAGCATACTATATTTCCATCTCCCAAAACAGCATACTAAATTGTTAGCAAATTGATTATCACCACAGTAAACAAATTCTCTCAAGAATTTGGATTGGATTTTCAACCGCTAAAAATCTAAAACGCCATATTGATAGTATAAAAGGTAACCGTAGTGAACAGCCATAAAAGAATTTCAATGCGTAATCAATACTTCCGAGAACTGAATGCCTTGAAAGTTTTTATTCACCTTGAGCATTTTCCTTAACCTTGAACACTTTTGTTATCTTGAATAGTTGTACGCACTGAAGAAGGAAAACTTAATTAAAATTGCGTTTGACTGTTATTTCCTAAAATGTTTCTAATACTTCACCATTTATAGTGCACAAATGTTGTGAACAAATAGTGCACAAATCATGGGATATGCAATAAGAGCGGAGGAAGATGAATCATTTCAGTATTCCTTGGAAATGATTCCATTAATATAGTTCTTTGTTGAAAATATAATAGTATGTTATTTCAGTATAAAGAAGCTGTCGTGTATATCCATCACCTTCATTTTGTTTAAGTCATACTGTAAGCTGGGTTTATCTTGTTTGAGCACTGTCAAGGGTTTCTTGTTCATTACTTTCATGAAAGTAAAATAAATGTTGATCAAAGGCATACGTAACCTCGTTACCGTTCTGGAAGATAGCTGATTCATCATAAACAATATTCATTTCTTTATTGACCACAGGGGACTAAATATAGAGAGGACAAACAGGGACATCGACCCCGGTGCGTAACTGGTACTTATTTAATCGACCCCGAATGGATGAAAGGCAAAGTCGACCTCGGCGAAATTTGAACTCAGAACGTAACGGCAGACGAAATACCGCTAAGCATTTCGCCCGGCGTGCTAACGATTCTGCCAGCTCGCCGCCCTAACAATATTACGATGGTGTTCAACCCATACCAGTATGGAAACCAGATGTTAGATAATGATGATGATGGTGATGATGATGAGGAGGAGGAGGAGGAGGAGGAGGAGGACGACGACGAGGAGGAGGACGACGAGGACGAGGACGAGGACGAGGAGGACGAGGAGGAGGAGGAAGACGAGGAGGACGAGGAGGAGGAGGAAGACGAGGACGAGGAGGACGAGGAGGACGAGGAGGAGGAAGACGAGGAGGATGAAGACGAGGAGGAGGAGGAAGACGAGGAGGAGGAAGACGAGGAGGAGGAGGAAGACGAGGAGGAGGAAGACGAGGAGGAGGAGGACGACGCGGAGGAGGAGGACGAGGAGGAGGAGGAGGACGAGGAGGAGGAGGACGTGACGAGGAGGACGAGGACGAGGAGGACGAGGAGGAGGAGGACGTGACGAGGAGGACGAGGACGAGGAGGACGAGGACGGGGAGGAGGAGGACGGGGAGGAGGAGGACGAAGAGGACGAGGACGAGGAGGAGGAGGACGAGGAGGGGGAGGACGAGGAGGAGGAGGACGAGGAGAGTGGTGGTATCCAATATAGCCAATTTTTTTCTTTGACATTCTATTTGTTGTTGGCACTCCATCGCAATGGCCCAGTGGTTAGGGCAGCGGACTCGCGGTCATTGGATCGCCGTTTCGATTCCCAGACCGGGCGTTGTGAGTGTTTATTGAGCGAAAACACCTGAAGCTCCACGAGGCTCCAGCAGGGGATGGTGGCGAACCCTACTGTATTCTTTCACCACAACTTTCTCTCACTCTTACTTCCTGTTTCTGTTGTGCCTGTAATTCAAAGGGCCAGCCTTGTCACTCTTTGTCTCGCTGACTATCTCCGAGAACTACATTAAGGGTACACGTGTCTGTGGAGTGCTCAGTCACTTGCACGTTAATTTCACAACCGACGTAGTGCCAACCATTTGATAAGGATATCATTCATCAAGTTATTCAGCTTTATATTGAATACCATGGCTATCGAATCTGGTATGTCACGTGTCTGTTGTCCGAGAAAGAAATGTGTCTGTACATCTCTCTAATTTTCGATTAAAATAAATTGTAATTAACAAATAAGGTTTTCCATATGTTTCTAGTATAGCCATGGCATCATGACAGAGTTGTTTTATGCTGCACTGAAAACACTAGAAGGAAGGAAATAGTATTACTGTTCGTCCTACTTATACAGGTGTATTGTTGACTCGATTAGCTAGATAGCCAGATTAGCTAAATTATCAGGTAATCCCTTATAACTGCTTAACTTGACGCTTTCGTTGCTCTGAACGTATATTGTGCAAGTTATCTCCATTCATTTCGAGGTAAAAGTCTATTGCTCACTGCTGGAAAAGTCCCCCCCCCCCCGCATACAAAATTAGTTTCAAAGGTTGCCTGTCGGCGATCTCTTCTACCTAACATTAATTTCAAATTTTGACACTAGGTCAGTAATTTTGGAGGAGGGAATCAATCATTTTACCCAACTGGTATTTGTTTTATCGACCGTAAAAGGAGTAAAGGTAAAGTCGACCTCGGCGGAATTTGAACTCAGAAGTGAAGACAGACGAAATGCTACTAAGCATTTTGCCCGGCGTGCTAACGATTCTTATTTCTTTATTGCCCACAAGGGGCTAAACATAGAGGGGACAAACAAGGGGATTAAGTCAATTACATCAACCACAGTGTGTAACTGGTACTTAATTTATCGACCCCGAAAGGATGAAAGGCAAAGTCGACCTCGGCGGAATTTGAACTCAGAACGTAACGGCAGACGAAATACCGCTAAGCATTTCGCCCCGCGTGCTAACGTTTCTGCCAGCCTGTCGCCTTTTCTTCTCGTTTCTTTTCGATTCAGTTCTATCTTAATAATACTAAAACTCAAGGGATGTTTGTGTGCACCCGAAATGTCTCAGAAATAGTATACTTTATCTTAATTTTTTTTTTTTTTGCATATTTATTTTCATACTCACATTCGGCAGTGCAGTACAAAGTTTTGTGACATTTGAACCTCTATTTATTAATGAAAACGAGTAAACACATTTTTTGTGTTTACTCGTGAAGTCAACACATACAAAATGCACACACATATAATGAATGTCATGACGTGTCAATCAACACACACACACGTCCGCAATCTGTGGCATGCACACACACATATTCTTCGCGCTCTCTAAGAGAAAAAAAAAACGACGTCGACTTTTTGACGTGCACAATATTTATCATTTAGAAATATTTCTAACTGAATGCGATTTCAAAAATGTAAGTTGTTTGTACAGTAAGTGTTTATATTTTAGCTTTCTTTAAGCAAACAATATTTCAATATTTTTCAAAATTATTTTCAAGTCGTTAATTTCCGTAAAAAAATTTTATTCATTTACTTTTGTTTTAAAGTGAAAGAGAGGAGAAAATGAAAGATGTATGCACGTGTTTATGAAATGAACGCGTGTGTGAAAGAGAGAAAGAGAGTGAGTGAAGGGGGGGTGTTGTCATGTATAAGTACATACATCAGTACATATCCGTACATCTGTTTTATATGTACGTGTGCATGTGTGTGTGTGTGTGTGAAAGAGAGAGAGAGAGAGAGTGAGTGAACGTGTGTTCTCATGTATGTGTAAGTGGCACTCTCTCTCTCTCTCTCTCTTTCTTTCTTTCTCTCTCTCTCTATTTCTCTCTCTCTCTTTTTCTCTCTCTCTCCCTCTCTCTCTTTCTCTCTCTCTCTCTCTCCCTCTTTTTCTCTCTCTCTTCTCTCTCTCTCTTTCTCTCTATCTCTCTCTTACGCACACGCACACACACACACATACGTCTATTTCATATACACGTTCATACATCTTTCACTTTCTCCTCTCCTTCACTTTAAAACAGAAGTAAATAAATAAAAAATTGTTACGGAAATTAACAAACAAAACCAGCTGATCCGGATGACAGTTCTGAGAGTCAAAGAGAAAGATCACCCCAAGGGAAATACCATTATAAAAATTGTTTCTAGTGCATTCAACGTATCTCAGCTCCAAAAATTTGGCTGCTATTTCTAACACGCCCTTCTACCACGTAACCGCTATTTGCGATAAAGAACCCGAAATACCTGTTATGTGGCAGCAGCGCGTGCAAGAAATAGCAGCCAAATCTTTCCTTTTTCCGGAGAAAGGAGCCGTTTATGCGTGATTTCGATGTCACATTCGTCGAAAGCATGCGAAATAACCTGGAAAAGAAGAGAAAAAACCATGTAACAAAACTCCACTGCTGGGAAACTTAGACTTTCCAGGTGACCCAATGTATCACGAGTAGTCTAGTTCTACTTAATATTGTAACGTAATGGTTTTGTTACGTTGAAGGAGTCCACTTCAATCTTTAACTGCAAATTTGAATGTCAATTAGGTTCTACAATGGGGATAATAAGGTATATGTCATTAGGTCTAAGTTTGGACTAAATAGATTTAAATTAATCTCGGGACTATTATCATCATGTGAAACAAAAATAAAATTCTTCTGAATGGTGGTTCTCCATGTTTATTCATAAATGTTATGGCTATTTTTACAACTGATGGTAAACTATATCACCTTTCTAAATTCTTATCTCCCACGTCCTTCATTATCGATAAAGTTTTTCTTTTATAGCTTTCGCCTCTTCCTCACGCTCGACTTAATGCTTAATATTTTTGCGTAAACATTAATTTCTCCTACGAAATTACCATTATGTTCTATAGTTTCATTCAAACAGCCCAGCTATATGAATGAAATTAGCTGTTGTCTATTTTTATGGCATTTACTTCTCTTCGGGCTACAACTATAGGCAGTTGTGCAAACTCTCGCTATACATCATTTTGGGTGTCTATCAAACGCATGATGATAAACTTGACCGTGCTTTCTGAAATAGTAAGGACCATATCCAGTTTGATCAACAATCTTTTCATCCATGGATGTAAAAGAAAGAACTGAATTATACGATTAAACGTTGTCTTTGAATTTCTGATAGAATAATATGATCTGGTTTATTAAAATATTCGAGGAAATCCTGCTGGTTTTGTAACAAAACTTTATATCACAGCTGTTAAATGTTTCACCATTCGAATAATCTTATGAAAAGTTTAGTGAATCACTAAAATGGTAAAAATATCTAGTTCTACCATAGCTGCGTTGCTGATATTCACTTTTTTTAAAGTATATCATTATTTACTTTATCTAGTCTTCTTATTCTCCAGGAGTAGCTAATTTCTCTCTCAACTTTTTTATATTTTTTCTGTTATTTGGGGCGATCTGAATGTAAATGCTTGTGCCTTTTGTTCCACCCAAAGTAGTAGTTGTTCTTATAATAAATATCTCAGTGATGTGTAGAACTGTTAGATTCATTCATTACATTATAATTATGAGGTTGGATCTTGGTTTCATTAAAGGTTGTTTACTGTGAGAGATATGGAATTTGCCCATAATTATCTCGTATTTTTCAGCATTATATTGTCGATCCAGTAGAGTAGCTTCACGGGTTTCAAAGTCTCTTTTGTCTACAAATTTTCTCTCTATCCTTCTCTCTTCTTCAGATTGCGATAATTTTTTTCTATTCGGTGAAATCCTTATTTTATGATTTTTCGCATTCTTTCTATTTCTTCTTGTGATAAACGTCCTATTTTTTCTGCTTATTTTTCTTTTTCTTCCTTCCTCTTTCTTCTATTTCTTCTTGTGATGACTTTCCTCTTACCAATTCTCTCTGTTTTTATTCTTCTCCTTTCCAGTACTTGTCTTTGCGATGCACTTAATCTTTCCATATATTTTCTTAAATACTCGTTCATTTTCCTGGTCGCGCATCAATATCTATTTTTCTTGCAACAAAAACCGTTTCCTGTGTTGAACATTTGCAATTCTTGCAGCCGCTATTTTCCTTCGTCTTTGTCTGTCTCTTTGTCTCCCTTTTCTTTTCCGTGCTACGCTTCATTACTGTTTTTCCTCAGTTTCTTAGATTTTGATGGTTCATGAGAAAAATTTACACATATATGAATTTCATTCTGTACATAATCTGAGTGATAAAAACAGGATGCTCTTGTTAAGGGTGTAGTTTTGTGTAGTATTAGGGCTGTTAAATAATTATTGATGAAAAGCAATATTTTGTGAGCTGCGTCTTCCCTTCAAAATGACTACACTAATACTGGCACGAGTTCTCGTACAAATTATTAACCTGGAACATCAGCATTTACATATATGCAATAGTTTAATAAATAATAGCGTTTAAGAAATGCCGAATGGAATAAGAACAAGTTTTCACTGCATAATATGCTAAATAGTAATACAAAGAGAGTTCATAATTATTGAAAATAATTAAGTAAAAAAGAATGAGAACGCCTTGTCACAAAACTGGCTGATATACCTTCGAGTAGCATTTCAGGCCATTTTGTCTGGGAGTTCAAAATCCCAGCTTTTATAAAGCCCAACGGAGTTCCTAGCTCGACCAGGCTATATGGCGGGAAGATTAGCCGAGCGAGCCATGTTCACGCCGGCGATGGTGCATTTTATAGCATAATAAGCCTTATCTTTTATGGCAGTTCGTCCGTCTTCACATTTTATTTTTCATAACAAGCCTTACCTTTTATGGCTGTATGGTAGGCCGCAGTCCTGAGCGGGGGAGCCTGAGCACGATGGTTCGAAACTTCTGGTCATTTCATCGTGTTGAACCGTTAACCCCTACACATTTTTCTAGGCTCGAAACATCAAAGACTTAAAATAATGCACCTGCTTGTTGTTATTATATATTCGTTACGTGCAACGGAAACAGCATTGGTTTAGAATAACATTTTGTATATCTTACTTAACGTAGATATGCAGTAAGAAAGCTACAACATAACAGCACAACGGTATTCGTCTTGAGAAAGCATCTCATATTGATGTATAGTGTGAAAAAGCACAGAAATAACAGTAGCAGACGAAACTTTTACAGCAGGGGCGTTGGAATTGCTAAATCCGGGATTTCTGCATATTTGCGCGTCATCGGTAGCAATTATCCACTATTACTGCATGCTTAGACAAATTTCGCCTCTACTGATATATGTGCGTAGGGGTTGGAATGGAGTGGTATTCTTTAAGTAGTTGCTGAATATTTCTTTTCGCATTCAAACTACTATTTTCGCAATACTACAATTTTTCCAGCAAAGTAATATAAATTCCATTGATCCACCTACACATGTGGAATTCTTACAAAAAAGAGTCCCTTTCTTAATAATGAAGATAAGACAGTGGAACAATAGATCTTACGTCATATTGCTCGAAGTGACAAGCTGTAGTGAAGCAAGATGTGATGCAAATACGAAAATCTCATTAAAGACTTTTAAACAAGGATATACCGCATAAAGTGAATATATGCGAATACAATGCATGCTTACAAACAGCAATTTTATGTTGTGCTCTCCTGAGTATGTTGTGCTCTCCCGGACACGAATTCATGCATTCAAAATCTACAGTTTTATTTCGATGTAGTTACTCGTCTAGCTAGAAATAACAGTAAAACAACTGAAAAAGCACTTGCCACAATAACTAGTAAAGAACACGTTGTCACATATTTCCCTATACTTCACAATATATAAAAAAAAAGTAATGAGGAATAGCCATAGATAGAATGCCTTTTGTCATAGATCTTATTCATCAGAGCTAACTAGAGGCTAAATGAGAAAAACATATATCAATTTCGCATTATATGATTAATATAATATACATATTGTATTAATAGATGTTTGTTGGTGAGAGAGAGAGAGAGAGAGAAGTGTGTGTGTGTGTGTGTGTGTGTGTGTGTGTGTGTGTGTGTGTGTGTGTGTGTGTGTGTGTGTGTATGTGTGTGTGTGTGTGTGTGTGTGTGTGTGTGTGTTTTAGTCTTTCTTCAAGTATACACACACGTACATACACACACGTACACACATATACATCGGCGATAAAAGAAGAATATACATAATTATAGATGCGCAATGTATATATGCCGTTACTTTTAAACACGCAAAATATGTATATATAAAAGATGGAAGTGGTAACTTCTGTTATCATTTAATAAGAATAATTCTTGTTTCTTCAGCTACAGAACCGCTAAATGCTATTATTTTTTACTGGAATTTTCTGAAATCTTTGATGATGGAACTACTAACCAATATTATCTTTCACTGAGGATGTTTCTTAATTCATCAATGGTAACTACTATCTTTTATTAAGGATATTTTAGAATTCTTTCTCTCCGAAGACAGTATAGTTGACTTATTTGGAAATCTTTATTCAATGACATGCTTCACATGCTCAGCTATTCTAGAAACAGTTGTAAGAGACTTCATTCCTTATTTCTTAATCCCTTGTTTCTTCTAACAAATTGGCAATTATGTTTGAACTATAAATTACACGCTCTAAAGTGATACCACATTTTATTCTTGTTCATACTTTCTATACATATCTACCTGCTCAAGGATGAGCCACTTATAGCTGTCTTTGATAGGCAGCTACAACTCCACCTTTGTTTTAATTGCCGTTCAAGTCAGAGTTTTAGTAGTAAACCAACTCGAGCACTTAAAGTACATACGTACTCTACATTGACTCATACACCGATATGTTGGATCCTCCGTCTATTTTCACGACGATCATTTCTTTATTATTATCTTTTTTTCTTTTGTTCTATCAACTGATCTTTCTACCTACTAATTTAACATCTGAATATTCTGCGGACATGTAAATCATTCGTTTCGCTAAATTCCCGTCCAGATAAGTGCAGAATATGTGACAACACTAGACTTTAAAATTAAGCGCGCTTACACATAGTTTCTCTCTACACGTTTTGGTTCGTCCGAGGCAATGCTAAAAGAAGCTTGCCAGCGAAGCTGTATCTACAAAAGCGAAAGAGAAACTTAATGATTGCGATTCAGACTTTTTAATCGTTTAACAATGTTTGCATCAACGATGAACGCAGACAACTTTGACGAATAGATAGATAGATAGATAGATAGATAGATAGATAGACAGACAGACAGACAGACAGATAGATAGATAGATAGATAGATAGATAGATAGATAGATAGATAGACAGACAGACAGACAGACAGACAGACAGACAGACAGACAGATAGATAGATAGATACATTTCTTTTATTAGCCACACAGGGCTCAACGAAGATGGGACAAATACAATGTAGAGCTTTTCTTTTTGGGAGGGGGAAGGAAGGAAAAAAAAAAAAAAAAAAAAAAAAAAATTGGTGGTGTCGATCAAAAGGGATCGTAGGAAGGGAAAAAGGGGCAGTTCGATCAAAAGGGATCGAAAAAAAAGAAAAGGAAAGGCCGATCAATAGGGATCGTGTATCACACAGTAATGTTCTCGTGTAAAAAGAGGGGAGGACAGTTTAGGTTTAGCCGTGGAAGGAAAAGCCCACGGAAAAGACCACGGTAACCTTGGTCAATATTCTCATTGAAGAAACTATAACAGTAAGTGACTCTCTTTTGCCTTTTTGTTTTATTTTTTTCTTGTTCATAGGGTTATGCTCAAGATGGCTCCGTCGTTCACACGTGCCATCCTTGCTACATTCACCCATCTTTTTTTGAAGCATTCACTAGACAAGACTTCCCTTTCTACTCTCAACTTCCTCTTCAGGTGAGATAGATAGATAGATAGATAGATAGATAGACAGACAGACAGACAGACAGACAGACAGACAGACAGATAGATAGATAGATAGATAGATAGATAGATAGATAGATAGATACTTTGTTAGTAGTAGACAATATGTACAACACATTTGCATTTTCCTGTGAGTCTATTTTGTTTAAGCCATTCCCCTCAACACGTTAAGCGCCACACATATCCACGGTGGTTCATTGCCTAACCTCACACAACAGCCAGTAACAGGTCGTGGCGGTTAATATGTTAATGTACTCTATAGTGAATATACAATAACTGCACCTGAGTCGCATACATTGTATTATTGTTATTGTTGTAGACTTAACTATATGAATACCGATTTCACATGGCATTATATGTGTACATGTGTGTGTGTGTGTGTGTGTGAGGGACAGAGTTTATGGTTATGAAACATGCACATAAACACACATCTATATACATCTGCGTACACAATTTAAACATACACGCACTATCTTTGTGCGTGTATGCATATGTGTGTGTATGTGTGTGTATGTATATATAAATATATATATATATATAGATACAGGGTGCAATGAATAAATTGTCGCCATTTTATATTTTTAATTTTGCACATGCGTATTCTTTGTTTTGGATTTTGTCAGCTACATAGTATAGTAGGGTCAGTTGGACACCGTCTGTGATAAAAACAACACCATGACTCAATTTACTCAGTCACATATTTGGAAACGACATGCTGTACTGCTTGACATTCGCGCCGGAAGCTCCAAAACGAACAGATGGTGAACACACAGAACAACCGTTGGTTTGCGTGTCCCCGAAGCATGTACCGAGAGTGATAAAAATCAACCATCCAGTCAACATCATGGTGTTTGGAGTGATCACTAGTGATGGCGATGTTATGCCTCCATTCACACGGCCTCAGACTTAACATGAAGACATACATCAAGCGCCTAGAGGAGGTAGGGCTGTCCTGGGTCAAGAGAATGGTTGCTGGAAGACACTATATCTGGCAACAGGACTCTGCACCATGCCAAACAAGCAGGAGAACCCAGTCATGGCTGCTAGACAATCTTTGCGACTACATCACTCCTAACATCTGGCCACCTAACTTCCCAAACTGCAACCCCCTTGATTATTATGTGTGGGGCGCAGTTGAGCGAGAGACCAGCAAAACTTGCAACACCAAAGATGAAGTGAAAGCAAGGATTATGGCAGCATTCACCAACTTAAACAAGGAGGCTGTCAAGAAGAGTTGCAGGAAATTCTGAAGTCGTCTGGAGGCCGTAATTGAAGCCAATGGCGATTTTATTAAATAAATTTACTTTTCAAAGATATTTTC
>NC_142947.1:31507535-31517535 GCF_046866305.1 Octopus bimaculoides | reverse complement strand
AGTGGCGGTGGTGGTGTGGTGATAGTTGTAGTTGTAGTAGTATGGCGAAAACTGACAGATCCGTTCCGTTAGCACGCCGGACAAAATGCTTAAGAGCATTTCGTCCGTCTTTACGTTTTGGGTTCAAATTCTGCCGAGGTCAACTTTACTTTCCATCCTTTCGGTGTCGATAAAATAAGTACCAGTTGTGTACTGGGGTCGATTTAATCGACTATCTCTACACCCAGATTTCAGGCTTTGTAGAAAGGATTGTTTTTGCTGTTGTTGTTGTTGTTATTGTTGCTGTTGTTGTTGTTGTTGTTGTTCTTCTTCTTCTTCTTCTTCTTCTTCTTCTTCTTCTTCTTCTTCTTCTTCTTCTTCTTCTTCTTCTTCTTGATTTGACTCAGAGTTTATGTGGGTTGCAGCCCACTGCCTGTAACCTTAGGTATTCACAAGCTTTCAATAGACTTCGAAGTGCTTAAAATTCTCCTTGCAATCTTTCTTGTCCCTTAGAGACAAACTTTCTATAGAAGCTCTACAGGACATTCAATTCTAATCTCCTTCAACCATTATCTATATCTTTATTCACAGTTCCCAATGCACCAATTATTCCAGGCACAACCTTTACAGTTTTCATACTCCAAATTCTTGCAATTACAAATTCTAAAGGATTGTACTTCTTTAATTTTTCATCCGCTTTCGTTACAATTCTGGAATAATAATAATAATAATAATAATAATAATAATAATAATAATAATAATAATAATAATAATAATAATAATGAGAAGAAGAAGAAGAAGAAGAAGAAGAAGAAGAAGAAGAAGAAGAAGAAGAAGAAGAAGAAGAAGAAGAAGAAGAAGAAGAAGAAGAAGAAGAAGAAGAAGAAGAAGAAGAAGAATTATTATTATTATTATTATCATTGAGTGAGAGAGCAGTGGATGCCAACAAAGTGACACTGTGGTAAAATATACCAAACCCAGCAAACCCATCATGACTACTCGTCTGATAAGGGTACACTAGGCACATGCATCACAACCATATGTGCGTGACATGGTGATCTCATATGAAGATTAACAGCGCATGACCTTGCAGGTTGGCCCAGTTAGAATTTTCGTCAGGTCGAGTAGCCCATATGCTCAAAAGGACCCCGTATAAGGGTTGCTTAAGGATGTTGAACGAAACACCCATGTTTCCAACGGCGAATTATCCAAACTCCATCAATTCCTCTCTATGATGCTCCACTACTACTCCTGCTTGTGATCGGAGATATACAGACCGTCAGCCACTAAGGGACATGCTCAACTGGCTTAGGTCAAACAACTGACAAGCAAATCTGTGGTACTGAACAAAATATTTGCTGTAGCCCATCTTTTATACCATGATAAAAGAATGTACATGATAACACTTTCAGTCAGTTAAGATCAGAAGCAGGTACTGCATCAGGGCATTATTATTATCATTATTATTATCATTATTATTATTATCATTATTATTATTATTATTATTTTCTTGCCTTTGCACAGCTTCTAACGCTGGAGATGTACTACGGTGTCAGCTGTTCACTACCAGTGAACTATGGTAACACCCCTTATTTTTCGAGCACCATCCGGAGTATTCGAGGGGTTTCAAGCAGTGCTGTTTTCTGCAAGTGCTCCACCCTTATTATAGCCCCTATTTGTTCCATGTACTTCTCAAGATTTTTACTCACTGTTCCCAGGGCTCCGACAATCGTTGGTACTATTACCACCTTTCTCTGTGACCACAACTGCTTAACCTCCCAAGTTAACCTGTCATATCTATTGACTTTTCTTTCTTCTTTATCGTACACTTTGTTGTCAGCTAGGTATATTATATCTATGATCCAGCATCGTCTGCTTTCTTTCTCAATTAACACTATGTCTGGTTTCCTATTCTCTATCTCATGGTCGCACTGAATCATAAAATCCCATAGGATCTTTGCGTTATTATTTTCGATGATGGCCTTCGAGTTTATGTCCGTACTACTTTTTTGCTCTGTCAAGTCCATACATGTTGCAAGGTGTCCATTGGACAATCCTTACAATGTTGTCATAATGTCTCATATTATTTCTGGGATAGCGGCGTACATTGACAGATAATATGCCATACGGTTTCACCATTTTGTCCACAAATTCTGTACTTATCACTTTCTGATGTGTTGTCTTTTCTGTATTTGATGTAACTGGTTCTTAATGCTTGTTCTTGGGTAACACAGATTAGAGCCTCCTTTTCCGGTTTTAAATCCCTTTTAGTCATCCATATCCATCTTTTTTCTCTGTTTGTCTTATCTTCACCATTCCTATGAAATCGTCCATGAATTCTTTTCTTTATCCACCTAGTTTCAGTTTCATTCATTCTCAAGTCAATGTACAATGCTTTATCTTTGCAATCTTTCATCCTACACAAGCCTGACTTTCTTACTTCTAATAATAGCGGTTCTGTAGCAATTTTACATATGTTTGTATGTATGTGCGTTGTGGCTTCTACTGTCCTGAAAGTTTTGGGCCCTTGTGACCAATACAAGAAGTTTCTATTATTGTTCTTCTTATAACTGCTAAATTAAAATAAACAGTAGCGCGTCGGCTGCGGACGAAATGCTTTGTATTTAGTAATGACGTTTTAAATGGCGTTTAAATTTTAAATCTCTCAAGAACTTTTGGTTTTGATAATATAAGTGTACGTAGCTGACTTTACCCAATCCTTTTAAACATTTGTGCTTTTTTGCCCTTCTTAGGGACCATTATAATAGTGACTAAGGCAGCGAACTGGCAGAATCATTAGCATGCTGGACGAAATGGTTTGCCGTATTTCGCCTGTCGCTACGTTCTGAGTTCAAATTCGCCGAGTTCTACTTTGCCTTTAATCCTTTCGGGTTCGATGAAATAAGTACCAGTTTGACACTAAGGTCGATGTAATCGACTCATCCTCACCTCCCACAAGCTGCCCTTCTGGCAAAAATTTGAAATAATTATTATAACAGAGACTGAAAGCGATGAGCTAGCAGAATCGTTAGCACGCCGGACGAAATGCTCAGCGGCATTTCGTCCGTCTTTATGTTCTCAGTTCAAATTCCGCTGAGGTCGACTTTGCCTTTGAGTACTGTGGTCGAGGTAATCGATTATTGCCTCCCACAAAATTTCAGCCCTTGTGCCTATAGTAGAAAGGATTATTATACTGGTCAACAAAATTAAATGTATTATACTCATTATGGATGCAAACCAAATTTTTTAGACTAATTTTCCATGCTGATCTCAAAATTTCACTCTATTTGAATGCAGCACGTATCAGTTTTTCAGTAGATACATGCCAATATTTACATATTTGTATATATGAAATCATTAACGTAATAAATAAGGTCATTATTTGTAGAAAGTAAATGAGTTTATTGAGTTAAAAATCATCGCTATCTTTCTACAACAGCAGATTTAGAAACATTGTGATATGGATTTCCTGCGGCGTTCCTGATCTGGTTGATCATGGTAAACTCTCCAGCAGTAGTCAGCCAGCATACTGTCCTTCCAGAAGCTTTGGTACCGTTTCTCCATAGTACTAATGTCCTGGTGAAATCTTTCACCATGTTCATCAGACACTGCTCCAAGGTTACCTGCGAAGAAATCCAGATGGGAGTCCAAGATGTGAACTTTCAGTGACATGCGACAATCCATTGCTGAGTAAATTCTTGAAACCATCTTTGTAGTCCATTGCCTTCTTGTTGCCCAAGAAATTCTCACAGATCCAATTGAAACCATTCCAAGCAGGCAGTTCCAGTTCATCCAGTGTTGTCTTGAAGTTGACATCTTTGAGTACTTCTCTAATTTTGGGTCCGACAAAGATACCCTCTTTCAACTTCGCTTGTGTGACTCTGGGAAACTTTTCTACAATATTCTCAAACCCTCTGGCATTTCTCTTTCCTAGTGTCTTTACAAACTCTTTCATCAGTCCTAGCGTTATGTGCAAAGGAGGCAATAGGACATTACATGGATCTACAAGAGGTGTATTCTTGATGCTAGACAGTCCTGGCTGGTATGGTGTTCTTGTCTGCCAGTTTGATTCCGAATAATGCTTGTCAGTTGCCCGACTATCCCATAGACACAAGAAACGACAGTATTTTGTGAAACCTGTCTGCATTCCCATTAACATTCCAGTGACTTTTAAGTCTCCACCTATTTTCCATGAGTATCTTTCATAGGCAATGGCATGAAGTAAAAGTTCCATATTCTCATATGATTCATGAAGATGAACAGAGTGTGCAATAGGAATGAAGGGCTTCAAATTAACATTATGGAAACGTACATCTTTTAATTTTCGTGTTGAAGAGTCAATAAACAGACTCCACTCTACAGGATCAGGATTTTGTGATAGACGTTCGAAAAGTCCATCGATGTTACTGCAAAAGCAAAGCGGGCCTTCAACAGAAAAACACGCTTGTAGGACCACATTTCTCTACCGAACACCATGAAGATACTCCTCTTTCATTCTGGATGCCAACAGTTCTGCTCTATCTCTTGAGAAGGATAGGTCCCCGAAAAGGTCATTCAGTTCAGCTTGGGAAAATTTCTGAAGTTCAAAGCTATCGTCATCAGCCACGTAATCTTCCTCAGCACCACCATATTGATAGTGAGCATCGTCATCTGGTGTTTCAATACCATCACCGAGTGGAACTGGAATTAGCAGACTTCCATTGTGACGCACAGGTCTCATTGCAGAATCTAAAAAAGGATACACAATTTTGTGTTTATTCTTCATAGAAAATCCTGTGACATTTACTTTGCAAAAATAATAGTCATTAAAATAATCTTTCGGCTCCCTCCACATCATTGGAATCGCAAAAGTCATGGGCTTCTTATCATTATTGAACCAGTCATGTAAGCCATTTGAGAAAGCTGAGCAGATAAAATGTGGTGCCCATAACTTGTTCTGATCTCCAAGACGACAGTCAAAGTATAGCTTATAAATCTTTTTGATCTCTGGCGTTGTACGTTTTTGAGCTTTCACAATAAATTGTCCACAGACATAGCAAAACACATCAGGACAATTTCTACACTGTCTTGACATTCTTAACATTGAAAAACAAGTAAGGAAATAGATACAAACGGTTATAATTATATTGAATTTGAGATGATGACATATTTCATCAGACCAATTATAACTGAACAGTTTGAGATGTTGAAATACCTATTTCATCAGACATAACTTAATTGGTTAATTCAAGATAATGAAACATTGCATCTAAACTATGCAGCAATGAATAATGTAGTTTATTTTAAAGGTATGTTTCCATGATGTAAATGAAATACATGCATACACGTCATTAACCGGAATTTCTATATAATGCATGAGCTAAAACCAAAAAACTTTCTCATCTTGAAAACTGTACGTGATGTCAAAAAACTAATTCTATATTTGAAATCAGCATTAAAAATTATACTAAGTACATTTTGACATATGCTTGATGAAAAATACTTGTTGGCCAGTGTTATAATAGTGACTTGATTGGCAGAATTGTTAGAACATCGGATAAAATGCCTTGCAGCATTTATTCCAACAGTTTTACGGTCCAAGTTCAAATTTCTCCACACCCTGATGTCGCATTTGTCCTTCCTTCCACCAGTCTAATAAAATAATGCCGGTCAAAAACTCCAGTTACTATAATCTAGAACTCCTTGTTCCAAAACTTCTGATTTTGTATCTATGTAAGAAATTAATATTATTATAACGATTTAGGCGGCGATCTGGCAGAACTGTTAACACACCGTGCAAAATGTTTGGCAGCATTTCGTCCGTCCTTACGTTCTGAGCCCAAATTCCGCCGGGGTCGACTTTGCCTTCCATCCTTCTGAGGTCGATAAAGTAAGTACCAGTCGAGCATAAGGATCGACGTAATCGATTTAGCCCTTCCCCGAATTTGCTCACTTGCACCAAAATTTGAAGCCATTATTATTATGATGATTAAGGTGGCGAGCGGGCACAATCTTTAGTAGGCCGGAAAAAGTGCTTAGCGGCAGTTCGACCGTCTTTACGCTCGAGGAAATAAGTACCTGTTGAGTACTGGGGTTGCTATAATCAACAAGTCCCCTCCTCCAAAGTTTCAGGCCTCATCTTTAACGCAAGAAAGTATTGCTATAATGATTGCTATCGTCATCGACGTCATCACTATCATTATTAATTTCATTATATTTTAATCATAATTGTTATATTCATTATCATGCGCATCAGAGTTATAGTAAATATTTACTGAGATACCACTCAAGTGCTTGGTCTATTTATTCAACTGTGACCACACCCAATATTTTGTGTTCGTACGCTAACGTCACAAATTACTCATTATCATCATTATTATATTCATCATTTGCATCATGGCTTGGCAAAATCTTTAACGCTTAGAAAAATGACTTGTGGTATTTGTTTCGGCTCTTTAGCTTCTTAGCTCAAATCCCATCTTGGTCAACTTTGCCTATCAAACTTTCGGGGACTATAAAACAAGTACCTGTGCAGCAGCGCGGTCGATGTAATCGACTTACCCCTCCCCTTAAAATTGCTAGCCTTGAGCCAAAATTAGAAAGAATTATCATTATTGCTGGTGTGTTATTTATTAAATAAAGAGATCATTACTAATAAATGAAAATCATTATTTCTTTTAATTAAGAAATTGTTATAACTATTGATTTCAAATTTTGGGACATTGCCAAGTTTTGAAGGAGGTGGGTAAGTCAATTACATTGATCTCAGTGTTCAACTGGAACTTATTTTATAGATCCCGAAAGGATGAAAAAGAAAGTCGACCTCGGCGAAATTTGAACTCAAGACGTAAAAACGGATGAAATACCGCTAAAAATTTCTGACCGGCATTCTGATGATTCTGCCAGGCCGTCGCCTTAGAAATTGCTCTAATTATTATCATTATTATTATTATTATTAGTTGATTTCTATTGTTGTCGCGTATGGTGACTGTGAACCTTCTACCAAAATGTATAAACTTACAAGATGCACTAGCTCTGCGGACGGTATGTTTGTCGAAATGGATACACTGGAAGATTTCACCAAATCGTAAGAAGACCTAGAAAAGAAACTCCGTACTAAATATTCAACTCACTACACAGTACAAACAAAAACCCCGAGCTATATAAAGGCTCTATTCCAGACATAAACATTCAGATAGAGATCAACAGATACATCGTATTTGTTTACACAAAAGGTACGAATAAATGCATATACTTACACTGAAACGGTTCATAGCCATAACGATACAAATGTGAACGATAGAATCCTTCGTTAGACAAAGCGTTCTGTTTGTCCCCACAAACGACGCACGAGGCAAAAGATCCTCAGAAAATAAACAAATACGAATCGACAATGAATATTTCGTGCCTGCCGAGACTGATAGGAGAGAGGAAGGAAGTTGCCCTCTGGCCGGATACCGCACCCGGAAGCATGCAAACAAAGCTATGTAGGAAAACTTTAATGGACAACGAATTTATAATCTACAGAATTCCCCGTAATAAAGTCGATACATAATGATGGCAGTAATGCTCGTACTATATAGCATAATGCTAAAATAAACACACAATATACTCTAGTCACAAAAGTAAACAGCTAAATGGTGTACAGCTTTAAAAGTAAGTAATCTAATTCTGGCTGTATTGGATTCTCCAATCATTCTGAGCTCTATTTACCATAAAGAAGCACAAACAAACGCTTACATAAACTTCATTTTGAAAAATGTGATTATGAAGGGACATAACCGCTGAACAAACTGCAAGTCATCAAAATACAGCAATCCTTCGAGAAAAATCTAAACTAGAGCGCAATTTTACTTCCAATATATCACGTGTATGTATGCATGTATATATATGTATGTGTGTATGTGTAAATATCTGTATGCATACACACACACAAATTCATATATATATGGAGTTCCCGGTCGGAAGTGCAACTGAGGAGATTGGTGGTAGAGTTTGGAAGAGTGTGTGAGAGGAGGAAACTGAAAGTGAATGTAGCTAAGAGTAAGGTGATGAGATGTTCGAGAGATGGAATGGCTGGTAGAACGAATGTGAGTAGAACTGGTGAGATATTAGAGGAGGTGAGTGTTTTGAAGTATCTGGGATCACACGTGACGGTGGATGGGGGTGGCTGAGGAGGTGGGATATAGAGTCAGGGAGAGGAGTAAGATACTTGGAGTTGTGAAAAATATGCTGAGAGATAAAAGGTTGAGTATGAAAGCGAAGAAAAGAGGTGTGTATGAGGGCGTGATTGTGCCGACAATGTTATATGGTGCAGAGACATGGGTGTCTTAGAGAGGCGGAAAGGAGGCGACTAGATGTGTTTGAGATGAGATGTTTGAGGGCTATGGTTGGTGGGACATGGATGGAAAGGATGAGGAGTGAGGCGGTGCAAAGGCGAGCAGGAATGAGAGAAGATCTATGTACCAGAATAGATAGACGAATGTTGAAGTGGTCTGGCCCCATGGAGGGGATGGATGGGTGTGATGAAGGCGGAAGTGGTAGATAGCAGAATCAGAGGCAGACCTTGGTTTGTGTGGATGGATGAAGTGAGGAAAGCTTTGATGGTTAGAGGTGTTGGGGTGAGAGAGGCAAGAGAGTTTATAAATGATAGGAAAGCTTGGAGAGTTTTTGTGGACCGATGAGTGAATTGATGTTGCTCAAAGGGATACGGAACTAGCATGATGCGGTGGCGGAAAAGCAGCATATGCTGTCGGGCTCCGCTGCTGATATCGGGGGTTGCTTTCTAAGCATAGGATGGGGCTCGCCTCTTTGAGATGAAGAATCAATGGAATGCCTGGTCTGTGTCTTGTTGTGGCTATCCGCCACAATGGGGGAATAAGTCTTGGTAAATAAAAAAAAAAAATTAATAATATTTTTTTTCATCGGCTTTACACTTCAAAAACTGTATTAAGTAATCCTCATAGACTTTCATATATATATATATATATATATATATATATATATATATATATATATATATATATATATATATATATATATATATCTAGGCTTTATGAAGAAAAATTCTTCTTTCATGCATACCATATTCAAGATGCCACTGTTTGTGAGTTTAATCTTTTTTATTAACCACTTTTATTTTATTCCCATTAGCCCTTCATATGTAGTTTACAAGAAGAAAATTCCTTGCTCCAACGAAATTTTTATGCATTTTTTTTCTTTTTTTCAAGTACTTCGTAATGGCGCTTTTTATAGTTGTATTTTATACGAGGCAGAATGGATCATTTTCTACTTGTTATACTTCCGATATATTCTTTACGCGTTTAAACTTACGCTCACCAATCAGAAACAAGATTTGTATATTAATTTTTGAAGTGTATTTTGTTTTTACTCGAGCATCCATTTGTATTCTGCATTTCGTAGATTTCTATATAAGATGATTGTGTAACCAAATAATCTTTCTTCAATCCAGAATCGTTTCATGTACTGTGTAATGTTCTGCAGCAGCTTATAAATGCTTAAGCAGACAGCGAGAAAATTTCGTACATGAATGTACAACACAGTTGTTTCACACATCCTTACATTGAAATGTAAATATTAACTTAGTTATCTATTGTGCAGGTTTGCAGCTACGTATCAAAAACATTGAGCACACAACATCCTGTCACGATACAGAAATTTTAGAGGGATATCAAAATATCGATTTCAAATTTTGACACAGGGCCAGCAATTTCGGGGAACAGGGTCGACCCCAATCCAGTGCTCATCTGAAACTTATTTTATCGACCCCGAAAGGATAGAAGGTTAATACGACCTCGGTGGAATTTAAACTCAGAACATAAAGACAGACGATATGGGATTGAGCATTCTGCACGGAGGGCTAATGATTCTGCAAGCTCACCGCTTTACAGGTACACAAGAACATCGTCAGCATGAAGACACAAACTTACAAATATGTGTCTGTAGTTGTGTGTGTGTGTGTGTGTGTGTGTGTGTGTGCGTGCCTTACATACATATGTATATAGTTGTTTGTATGCGTATG
>NC_142947.1:31475035-31502535 GCF_046866305.1 Octopus bimaculoides | reverse complement strand
TATATATATATATATATATATATATATATATATATATATATATATATATATATATATATATGTATGCATGTATATTTGTATGTATGTAGGTATGGTAAGGGTAAAAATCTTCTTTGGTCACGAATGACCATAGATTTGCGCCTAGAATATTCCTTTCCGAAGCACAAATCCGGGCAAGGTAGTTTATGGAAGACCAACAGTCGCCCGTGCATACCACACCACCGATGTTGTCCAACGGAGAAGCAAAGGCCGATGCAATTTGGCACCAATGGCGTCGCAACACATTTCTATAACTGAGTTAACTTGAGCAACGCGAGACAGTGTCCTCCTCGGTCCGGGAATCGAACTCACAATCTCACGATTGCAAGCCTAACGCTCTAATCACTAAGTCATGCGTCTTCACACACGCATATATATATATATATATATATATATGTATATATATATATATATATATATATATATATATATATATATATATATATATATATATATATATATATATATATATATATATATATATATATATATATATATATATATATATATATATATATATATACATCTATATATATATATATATATATATAGATGTATAAACATCACTAAGGTGACTAAAGGTACTAGTCAGCTCCAGTGTTGCTCGAAATAAGAGTCAGAACAACTCTTATCCACGAGAAGGCACTTATCTAATGATTGACAGGGGGCGACTATCTCCCTACTGCAAGCGAGACAAAGCTATGTCATCGATGATTTCGGATTTGATTAATCCTCATCAGTAACTCTCAGCCAGTTGCCGAGTATTAAAGCTAACTGAGAGTTACTGATGCGGATTAATCAAATCCGAAATCATCGATGATATGGCTCTGTCTCGCTTGCAGTAGGAAGATAGTCTCCCCCTGTCAATCATTAGATAAGTGCTTCTCGTGATGACTATACTTGTGCCTTTTAGTTTTAAATTGCGAAAAAGCCATCTTAATAGTTCATATATATATATATATACATATATATATATATATATATATATATATATATATATATATATATATATATATATATATATATATATTAATAGTTATCGCCAGGCCAACAAGGCAGTCCCAAAAAATAGGACGAATACTGCCGTTGATTAGCTCCAAGAGACTATTGCCTCTAGCTAGCTATGTGACACACGAACCTGTGTCCATTACAACCTTCGAACAGAGGAGGTCAGCCGCTTCCCCTTGCTGCTCTAGCATCTACAGACTAGTTTCAGAGTGTTTGCCCCTTATCAAAGTAGAGCAGCCGAACCCGGCAGGCGTCGCTGGGCATATATATATGTATATATATATATATATATATATATATATATATATATACATGTATGTATGCATCCTTTAAGTTTGTTTACCGGTAACGCTTTCAAATATGCATATAAAAGCTTCTATTTTATTACGTCGACTACAGCCTAATGATACCAACTTGCAATAGCAGGTTTAAGGGTTTCTACCGAGTTGTGCGCATATAATGTAGGATAAATATATGGATTATTATTATTATTATTATTTTTGTGTGTGTGTGTATATAGAAATATATATGTATGTACGTATGTATGTATGTTATCAATCAGTTTCATTTCTGTATTTCTTGTCCATAGAGAAAGAGCCGGACTCTAACATAGATTCAAGGCTCCTTCATTGGAACTTTTATCAACATCATCTAGGTATTTGTGCATATGTCTGTGTGTGCAGTATTTGGTGTTAGTGTATGCGCAGATTTGTATGTTTGTTTTATGGATGCGTTTTTATGTCTAGATGCATGCATATGTATTTATGTGCTAAATTTTTGGAAAGTTTTACATATCTTTACAGTTCCATTGATGGCTTGAATCTGTAGTCTTCTAATCAGCCTTTTTCTTTTTTTATGTATGTATGTATGTATGTATGCATGTATGCATGTATGTATGTGTGGTAAGTAGCTTGCTTACCAACCACATGGTTCCGGGTTCAGTCCCACTGCGTGGCACTTTGGGCAAGCGTCTTCTACTATAGCCTCGGGCCGACCAAAGCCTTGTGAGTGGATTTGGTAGGCGGAAACTGAAAGAAGCCCGTCGTATATATGTATATATATGTATGCGTGTGTATATGTTTGTGTGTCTGTGGTTGTCCCCCCAACATCGCTTGACAATGGATACTGGTGTGTTTACGTCCCCGTAACTTAGCAGTTCGGCAAAAGTGACCAATAGAATAAGTACTAGACTTACAAAGAATAAGTCCTGGGGTCGACGATTAAACAAGCGTACAAAATTTATCTCTTGAAATTCTATAATCTTTAACGATATATTAATTGAAATAACATGAGATCGCTAAACTAAATGTATTTCTTTTCCTTTCATTTTCCTTTTCATATTTTCATTTCGTTTTCATTTATTATTTTCTAATAGCTTTTCTAAGCAGTATTGCTCGTCTAATTCATTTAAATAATACAGTTACTGGGGCTTCTGTTTGAGCACAAATTAATACATATCTACAGCTTCACTGAGACAAGTGGATAAGTTTAAGTATCTTAAGCCATAATCACAAGTGATGGAAAGCATGAGGCTGGAATGGATGCTAGAATTTCTGGTGCTTACCAGCTTCAATATTCGATCCTGAAAGGAAGTGAACTTGATAAAAAAAGCCAAACTCGTCATCTTTAATTGGTTTTCGTATCTATCTCACCGGTGGAGGCGCAATGGCCCAGTGGTTAGGGCAGCGGACTCGCAGTCGTAGGATTGTGGTTTCGATTCCCAGACCGGGCGTTGTGAGTGTTTATTGAGCGAAAACACCTAAAGTTCCACGAGCCTCCGGCAGGGGAATGTGGCGAACTCTGCTGTACTCTTTCACCACAACTTTCTCTCACTCTTTCTTCCTGTTTCTGTTGTACCTGTATTTCAAAGGGGGCCAGCCTTTTCATACTCTGCGTCACGCTGAATCTCCCCGAGAACTACGTTAAGGGTACACGTGTCTGTAGAGTGCTCAGCCACTTGCACGTTCATTTCACGAGCAGGCTGTTCCGTTGATCGAATCAACTGGAACCCTCGTCGTCGTAACCGATGGAGTGCCAACATCTATCTCACCTGCGGTCATGAATGTTAGGCAATGACCGAAAGAATACAATCCCAAATCAAGCGGCCGAAATGGGGGTTCCTCCGAAAGGTCTCTGAAGTAACATTACACGAAAGGATGTGTAGCTCGAAGGTCGGAAGGTCTCTTGATCTCGAGCCGCTACTTCCTTGCATTGAAAAGTCACTGCTCCGGTACTACGGACATGTGATAAGGATCTCACTGTAAGGAATTGCAAGATAATCTCTTCGAGCCGAGCCAACTGGCAAGAGACTTAGGAGTAGACCAAGAAGGAAATGGCAGAATAATATTAATAGTCTCAGTTGGGAATTCAGCCGGAAAAATCTAATGACAGTTGTTTCTAATAAGACCCTGTGTAGGAGGTACCTGAGGTTTCTACACCCACCACCCTACAGGAATAGTGATCGGAGAAGACAGATGGTGGGGGGGGGGATAATAGCGGAAACTAAAAATCAATGTTGAATATAAATTTCCTCCATATTTCCTTTATATAGTTTCCTGTAATATAGTTTGCATTTTCTTGTCCCTTCAAGAAGTACTGCGTGCATAATGAGAAATTAAATCAATCACCTTTCTTCGATTATTACTATATTCAGCTGGCAGCTCGTAGTCTTAGCATGCATGCATACATCTCATCACGAACAAATTAACACTTTCCATTCGCATATGAATGCATTTATCTACATGTACATATGTGTCAGCGCGCGCTCACATACACGCACACGCACACACATACACACACGCACACACACACGCACGTGCACATATACGCACACACACATGCAAACATACACACTCAAACATGCACATATACACAGACACACAAATACGCTATGTGACTGTGAAAATAAAGTTAATTTCGGTCATGTTTGAGCTCATGATGTTAAGAGCCGGAATAAATGCCGCGAAATATTTTGTCCGACGCACTAACGATTCTACCAGCTTACTGCCTTTAATAGAAATAAATAATCAAATAAACGTGAGAAGAGAAAGAGTATTATTTATGATGTCGTTTTCTTCGCGTGTATATTTTTTATGAATAGGAAATATATACACCACATGCATCGTTTCTTTTAAAGTAAAATCTTATATACAAATGAAAGTAGATAGATAAGTATTTTATCTATATTTCAAAGGGATCGTTTGATGAGTTAAAATATGTAAATTAACAGGGTCATATATTTTAGGCTTATACTGTAACATCTTCCCGTCTATGGACTTTGGTTAGTCAGAGATGATAGTCTTATTTCCAGTAACATAATCACCTTTCAATTAGATAAAACGACAAAATTAGTATGTTAAAAGTTGAACATTAAAACTAAATCAGTTCAAATATAAATTTTCAAAGCTTTTTTTAAAATCGGAAATACAAACACTCCCCTTATAAAAAGATAAATGAAAGAATACAACATATTGACAAACATTAATATCGTAAATCCATCATTTCAGAAAAATTCATTGGCAAATTTCCAGTATAATTTTCCGATAAAGATTCGTAAAACTGCGATGCACTTTATTACAACGATACCTGAAATGTCAACAGGTTTAATGTTATATAATATACCAAATAATTCAAATCTCTCTGTACAAGTAAACAGAAAGACCATCGGGGAAAATCTCTTCTCTTTATACATAAAATTTTTACTAACAGTGCGAGAACTTTTTTAAGTCCATAAACATGTAAATCACAAAAGTCTTAAAAGTTACCTAGAACTGTGACATTATTTTGCTGCCACCATTTCTAAAATGCTTAGTATGACACTTTTTCAATGTAAGCATCCAAGTCAACCTTCTAAATAATCTTCTACGTTGCAAATGTATCGTTTCGACTCTTAGTATTCTTAATTGTATTTGCTGTGATAAGGTTTTAGTAGACAGCATGATTTCCATATGGCGAACACCATTGAGGTGAAATCTTACATAAGGTTTACAATGCAGTCATTGAAGAAACGGTTAATTCGACACAAATACACTATCAGGAATTCAAACAGAAGGCATGCTGCATCCTTACCAAATATGTATATGAAATGTCCTGAAATGATTCTAAGATGGCTTGTATTTAAATTTGATCTATTTTAAATTTTGTTTTTTCTCTTTCTTTCTCACTCTCTCTCTCTCACGCTCTCTCTCTCTTGTTCTCTCTTTCTTGCGCCCTCTCTTTCTCTTGCTCCCGCTCTCTCACTTGCTTTCTCTCTCTCTCACACACACACTCTCTCTCTCTCACACACACACTCTCTCTCTCTCACACACACACTCTCTCTCTCTTGCTTTCTTTCCCTCTTCTGCACTCACACAAACATATATGTATATATGGGTGTATGTGTGTGTACGTGTGTATGTTTTTGTGTGTGCGTATGTTTGTGTTTGTGTGTGTGCGTGTGCGCGTGGATGTGTATGTGTGTATCTAACCAGCAATAATATGCATTTTTTAACGCTCGCATAGCAATTGAGTTGTAATTTTACAACATTTGGTCCCATATAATTAGAAATTTGTTATCCTCTGTTGTTTTATTAGCAAATTGTTGTACTAAAATAAAGTTTTTATTCATTTAAGAGAAACCATAGATGTAACGTTTTCTCGGGGAAAATATATGATTTCTTTTCCATGAAAAAAACTAACGAAAACACTAACATAAATATTCCCCTTCTCCTCTTTTACTTCATAGCTTATTATTTTATTTACATCTTCATTCTTATTTTTTTAATATCTATTTTTCATCTTTAAGTTTTCAGCTTTATTCTATTTTATTTTATTTTATTTTATTTTATTGCATTTCATTCTATTCTGTCATTTTCCCCGCTGTCTATTTTAAGTTTACTTGATCTATCATTCAATTTTTCTTACTTTTTCACAATATTGGTATAAATATTTATCTGCAATGGAAAATCAAAACTATGTTTCTAGAGTTGGATACGTTTTATCTAGTTTCTAAACACAGAATTTATCAAATTATGAATATGTGTGTTTATGTGTATGTGCGTAGATCCATACACAGCATGAACACACACACACACACACACACACACACACACACACACACACACACACACACATATATATATATATATATATATATATATATATATATATATATATTTATACATATATACATGTATATGCATACATGTATATATGTGTATGTATACATGTGAATGCATAGTCCCTATGCTTGTGTGTATGTGTGTGTATATATACATATATGTGTGTGTGTGTGTGTGTGAGTGTATACATATATATATATATATGTACATATATATATATATATATATATATATATATATATATATATATATATATATATATATACATATATATATATATATACATATATATATATATACATATATATATATATATATATATATATATATATATATATATATATATATATATATATATATATATATATATATATATATATATATATATATATATATATATATATATATATAGCAGAGTGAGCGCATAAATATGAAATAAGGTGGGAAAAGTAATACTCGGATACTGGAGGTAAAGAAATATTCCATATTAATAAAGGGAACGTGAAACTCTGAGTAACAGTTTTTGTGATGTCTTTACAGCTTTAATAAAGCGTGTGTGTGTGTGTGCGAGTGTGTATGTATGCATGCACGCATGTATTAATGTATGTATGTATGTATGTGTGCATGCATGTATGTATGTATGTGTGCATACATGTATGTATGTATGTATGTATGTATGTGTGTGTGTGTGTGTGTGTGTGTGTGTGTGTGTGTGTATGCAGTTTATTTAAACTAGTCCAGTTGCCTGTTAGAATGTAATTTCTACGACGTGTAGCCGCTTCCTTCGACAAATCTGAATGGGTAAAAAGACATGCTACACTAAATCAACGGTGGAAGCAGTGCGGGAAAAAAAACAGTGCATATTGATAATGATAGTTACAACAGTGAAAATAGTCGATAAAGAAAAAAAAATTGAACATAATCTTGTCTATGTGTGAGCTTTGTATGTATGCATGTTTAGATGGCTGTATGCGTGCGCGCCTAAATCGGTGTTATATGCTAACTGCGGTTATTTGTCCAGAAATTCATGAGTGCCTTTATTACTATTGTTATCAAGGCAACGAACTGTCAGAATTGTTAGTGCGCCGGACAAAATGCTTAGTGGCATTTTTTCTGTCTCTTCACATGCTGAGTTTAAAATTCCGCCGAGACCGACTTTTGCTTTTCGTCCTTTCGGGGCGATAAAATGAGTGTCAGTCAAATACTTCAGTCGACGTATTCGACTTCCTCTTCCCTTAAAATTCCTGTCCTTGTGTCAAAATTAGAAAGAATTATTATTATTGTTATTAAGGCAGCGATCTGTCAGAATCGTTAGCACGCCGGATACAATGGTTAGCGACATTTCTTCCGGCTTTACGTACTGAGTTCAAATTCCGCCGAAGTCGACTTTGTCTTTCATACTTTCGGGGTCAATAATACAAGTACCAATCGAGTACTGGGGTCGATGTAATCGACTATTCCTCCCACCTAAAATCTCAGACTTTGAGCCTATAGCAGAAAGGATTATTATTAATATTGTTATTATTATCGTTACTAGTGGAGGCGCATTGGCCTAGTGGTTAGGGCAGCGGACTCGCGGGCATAGGATCGCGGTTTCGATTCCCAGACCGGGCGTTGTAAGTGTTTATTGAGCGAAAATACCTAAAGCTCCACCAGGCTCCGGCAGGGGATGGTGGAGAACCCTGCTGTACTCTTCCACCACAACTTTCTCTCACTCTTACTTCCTGTTTCTGCTGTGCCTGTAATTCAAAGGGCCGGCCTTGTCACACTGTGTCACGCTGAATATCCCCGAGAACTACGTTAAGGGTACACGTGTCTGTGGAGTGCTCAGCCACTTGCACGTTAATTTCACGTGCAGGCTGTTCCGTTGATCGGATCAACTGGAACCCTCGACGTCGTAAGCGACGGAGTGCCAACAACAATATGATCGTTACTATCATTGCTATGTTTGTTAGTATTGCTACTATTATTAATGTTATCTTATTATCATTGTTAATATTGGTACTGTTATCACTATTATTGTTATTATTATTGTTATTACACTAACAATTTTCTTCTTTGGCCAGTAAGTGTTATTTCTTATTCGTTTCTATCTAGAAATCAAAGGAAATGACGATTATTCCCTTCAGACTTTGCTTTTGTGACCTAGACATCAATGCTTTGAAATTGACTTATTTTCCATTACATTTTAGATAGATTCCGTACTGAATTGCTGAAGCAGAAATATCATTATAGCAAATATTATGTTCAATACTGATTCGATCGTCAGTTGTTTGACCATAACCACTTGAGCGTGTCCCTTAATGGCTGACACTATGTGTATCGCTGATCACAAGCAGGAGTAGTTGGAGAGCATCATAGCCATATGTCGAGAAGGATTCTTTGGGGTTTGAATTAAAAGTAACAAAAGCTTGAAGGAGATATTAGCGATTTTTCATAGTTTCTAGGGATAAGCAAATAGGAAATATCAGTTGCTATTCAAGGACAAAATTCATGGGACACAATGTAATTTCTATTACCATCATCATTATCATTGTTACCATTCTTTTTATCGTTTTGTTACTTGTTTTCACAATTGTTACTGTCATTGTCAATACACATCTTTTTCTTCTCTGCACTGCCTTCACCATTGATATGAGGTAACGCTTCTACGGATTGTTACTCAACAACGTATATACACATACATACATGTGTGTGTATATGTATGAAGGCATGTGTGTGTGTGTTTATGTATAGTTGTATGCGGTTTAGGTAGTCTGATCTCTGCCGGGGACCGAGTATCACGTTACCCGCCTATAGTTTCACTATTGGAAAATTCGGCAAAAACAATGCTATTTTCATTTGACATCTAGAAAGCCTTTCACTGGGTCCTATTTGAGACTCTCCTGGTTAAGATTCATGCGTCTCTCTCCTTTGACTAGAAGTTCCCTCTCAGATCGTATTATCACAGCGGGCACTGAAAATGGAGGCCTCTCTAGCCCGAACTTTACGTACTCCAGTATACCCTAAAGTTCAATCATACCACCAATTTTTCCTCCTATACAATAACAACCTGTATGCTGTCACCTCTAACACTCACTACTACGCAGATGGATACATGGATACATTCTTCACTTTTCACTAACTTTCCGCGCATAAGAGTGACCGACATTGTAGTCATGTCACCTCATCTTAAACTTGCTCTGCCCCTATAAACAGAGACCTGGAAAACATCCAATAGAGACATTACAATTTTGTCTTATTCAACTCAACAATTACACAATCATCGCACATGTCAAGAAAACAATCTCCTTCCTCTGTAGTCATGGACAACACTCAATTATAATCCACAAAGTTGCTAAAAGTGTTAAGCCACGCAATCACTGCTCTCTTCTGCTAATCTCATATTTATTCATGACATAGTAAAAACTGTACCCCAAAGACCAACTTTCCTCTTGGGAGACAGAAAATATATCAGCTTCCAACAGTCTCTGACTTTCAGTAAGCTCAAAGGAAGTGGTAGGTAGGTAGGTAGGTAGGTAGGTAGGTAGGTAGGTAGGTAGGTAGGTAGATAGGCAGGTTTAAGTAGGGGTAGGTAGACAGTTGCATAAGTAGGAAAGAAGACAGGTAAATTAGGTAAGCTTCAAGGTACATGGGTTGTTAAGCAGAGTAAATATGTGGGTAGAGTAAATATGTGAGAGGGAGGGATGGAGGTAGAAAGGTAGGTATGGGAGTAGGCAGGGAAGGAAGGAGGGAGGGAGGAAGTTAAGGAGTGAGGTACAATGCTGACTACAGTTCATCTATGTGTAGAAGAGACTGGATAAATAGCTACAATTGCCCACTGAATAAAATCCTCAGGATCAGCAAAATGGCGGCACTGAAAATACTATACATAACACTACAACACAGACCACCACACTACTATATACTACACTACAGCACATACCACAACTACACTATGGCTTTATATTACACTACAGCACAGACCACTACCACTACTTTACTATATACTAAACTACAGCACTATTACTTATTCTATCTTACACCACAGCACAGACCACTACTTTACTATATACTAAACCACAGCACATGCTATTACTGCACTATTATTTACTCTATCTTACACTACAGCACAGACCGCCATTCTACTATATACTACACTACAGCACATACCACAACTACACTATGGCTTTATATTACACTACAGCACAGACCACTACCACTACTTTACTATATACTAAACTACAGCACATACCACTACTGCACTATTACTTATTCTATCTTACACCACAGCACAGACCACTACTTTACTATATACTAAACCACAGCACATGCTATTACTGCACTATTACTTACTCTATCTTACACTACAGCACAGACCGCCATTCTACTATATACTACACTACAGCGCATACCACGACTGTACTATTATTCAATATTACACTACAGCACAGACCACCATCCTACTATACACTACACTATAACATAAACTACTGCTGCACTGTATACCACACTACAGCATAGACCACCACTACAGTATTACCTTGTTTTATAATATACTACTAAGAAGAACATCGTTACACTGTTACTCATACTGTATCTCACAAGAGTACAGAACACTACTGTTCTAGTTTACTATACTACAACATTATGACATATACAAGACAATACTGATACATTATACTACCACACAGCTACATATATATAATACAGCTCGACCACACTAACGTATCATACTGCTACATATAACATACTGCAACACATACAACACACAATGCTACAATACACACCACTACAACATTGTAATACATACCACATTACAAATTATATCACGTTGCCATGCATATCATAGGCAAACCCACCATACTACAACATATACCACACTCAATACTACCATATTACTACGTACACTAGACAAAAGCCACCACTCTGCAGCATACACCATACACAACATTATTAACACACTACAACATATACCACACGAAATATTGATTTCAAAGTTTAGCACTAGGCCTGAAATTTCGGGGGAGAGGCTTAACTGATTACATCCACCTCAGTACTCAACTGGTACTTATTTTATCAAAACCCTAAATGATGAAAAGCAAAGTCGACCTTGGCTGAATTTGAACTCACAACGTAAAGCCGGGTGAAATGCATAGCTGCATTTCGCCACTGCATTTCGCCCGGCGTGCTAACGATTCTGCCAGCTCGCCACCTTATATACCGCACAAAATATTACAACTCTGCAACATATACTTCACGCAACATTATCATACTATAACATATACTGCACACACCACTACCACACTGCAACATATATCACACACCATCACCAGCACACTATTACACACAGGCGTGGCTGTGTGGTAAGAAGCTTGCTTTACAAGCACATTGTTGCGGGTTCAGTCCCCGTTAGTGATACTTTGAGCGAGTGTTTTCTACTGTAGACTCGGGCCCAGCAAAACTTCGTGAGTGGATTTGATTGACTGAAACTGAAAGAAACCCGTCGTGCGTGTGTGTGTTTGTTTGTGTGTGCGTGTGTGTGCGCGCGAACGTATGCCTTTACGTGTGTATATGTGTGTGTGTGACCCGCATCAGCGCTTGACAACAGTTGTTGGTGTGCTTACGTCCCCGTAACTTAGTGATTCGGCAAAACAGGCCGATAGAATAAGTACCACGCTTTAGAAATAATAATAAGTACCGAGGTCGATTCACTCGACTAAAAATGTTTCAAAGCCGTGCCCCAGCATGACCGCAGTCTAAGGACTGAAACAAGCAAAAGATAACAGAAAAAAAAAATACAGCTCGCATCACAGCCGCACTGCAACATATACAACACACAACAGTTATCACATTATTACATGCACCGTAAATAACACTAGCATACTGCAGCATATACTACACAGAACACCTTACAGAAAATATATAACTACACACCGCGTGTACTATAAGCCGATGAAAAGATACAAATATCACGTACCTTCAGTAGACATGTAAACCTACGAACAATTTATTGACTTATGACATTACCAGCTTTTTTTTATTCCCACCACCACCACAACCACCTACCACTACTACTACTACTACTACTACTACTACTACTACTACTAATATTACTACTACTACTACTACTACTGTTTGTGATGTGTGTAAAGCGCCTGCTGTTACGCATCGGCGATCACTAAAAATGAGCCAACATCTTCAACTGATTATTAATGCTCCGATTGTACTACTACTATTAGTGTATTACCATTACTACTATGACTGCTGCTGCTACTGCTGCTGCTAATAATAATAATAATAATAATAATGATAATAATAATAATAATAATAATATTAATAATGGATATTTTACATAGACCGAGAAGTCTTAAATTTGGGGTTGAGGTAGTGAATAGTCGATAAATTCGACTTCAGTGCTTGACCGACGCTTTATTTTATCGACCTGAAAAAGATGAAAGGGAAAGTTGAACCCACCTCGACCAAAGAGACAGCAGCAACAGCAGCGGCAGCAGCAGCAACAGCAGATGCAGCAGCAGCAGCAGCAGCAGTAGTAGTAGTAGTAGTAGTAGTAGTAGTAGTAGTAGTAGTAGTAGTAGTAGTAGCAGCAGCAGTAGTGGTGGTGGTAGTGGTTGTAGTGGTGGTAGTGGTAGTGGTAGTAGTAGTAGTAGTAGTAGTAGTAGTAGTAGTACCAGCAGCAGCAGCAGTAGTGGTGGTGGTAGTGGTTGTAGTGGTGGTAGTGGTAGTGGTAGTAGTAGTAGTAGCAGTAGTAGTAGTAGTAGTACAAAGCCATAAAAAAAACATGAATAATTGAATAGTATGATACAATAACGTTAATAAAAATCCTCCTGATGTACACAAACGCACACACACAAACACACACATACATACACACGGATATATATATATATATATATATATATATATAAATCAATAGTGAGCGAGTCTTTGATCACTTGAAATGAAAGTTGTAGCTTTCTACGAAACATATTAATTGACCATTACTGTAAAAAAAACAAATAATGATCCAGGTCATTTGCTTTTGTTTCTTTTTTAATCCCTCAACAAACTGAAAAAAGGATTGATCTAACTGGTTTCTGGTCCCGTTTGAGCTTCATCAGAGAAATATCATTAACGTTCTGTCCACAGAAGGTTTACAAGCCATTTATTAATGTATACAAACCAGGACTTGGCATAACGTTCTACGTTGACAAAGTGGAATATTAAAACCTAGAAACGTTATTAATAACCACGTCATACAGCTACATACTTTCCTTTGTACCGACATGTTAATTTGTAAGTTTCTTAAAAAGTTTAAATGGTAATCTTCGTATCAGGACAATTACCCCCTAGGGCAGTTATCCACGCATAGGACAATTCACCCCGACGACAACTACCCCCTAGGACAATCACCGCTCTTGGTTATTTACCCCCTCTCTAATATATTAAGAAGTTTTAGATCATTATTTGTTGTCCTCAGGGGTAAGTGTCCTTGAGGATTATTGTCCATGAGGGGTAAATGTCCCAGACTCGTTTTCTTTACATTTCAATTTGTGTGTGAGAGTATCTATCGGTCTATGTGAGTGTGTGGGGGTTTGTTTCAAAAATTAAACAGAAGAACGACAAAGAAACGAACGGAAAATTCACACACAAGACATAGACATGCTCCTTCCTCGTCAGTTATCGTCCCAAAAAATCACAACAATTTCATGCCTTTAACGATAATATTGTTCAATTTTCGGTGGCGTCAACAGCGTAGAGCTGCTGGGAATAATGAGCGAACGTTGATGACAGTGACGCAAACGAATACGATACAGGTATAATCGTAGATATAGAAACCCGGTGTTGAAAGTAAAGAAGCACGCAAAAGGCTGGAAGAAGAATGACTGAACAAAGTCAGCGATCAAGCGATAAAAGGAAGCTGGAAAGAGAAATGGGAATGGTCATGGGTCACATGGTAGAGGGGGGGGAGAAAAAGTAGTGGAAGGCAGAAATACAGAAAAAGACAGAGAGGTAATGCGCGAGAGAGAGAGAAGGGGGATTAAAGAGAGGAGGAAGGGAAGCACTATATAAGATCCTATGTGACTAATGAGAAGATATTATTGTGTAACGGATACTTGGCCCGATGGGCTACAATATATTTACTCCGCTAAATGCCACCTTGGACCAAGGAGTGGTGTTATAAACCGGACGACAAATTAACTCTGCAACATGTAGTCATTTACTCATAAACATGTAGCCATTTTCTCCGAACTGACTTTACAGTTTCCTTCTAGAGATTGTCACTTCAAACTTTTCATTGAATCAAGTTTCACAAAGATTTTTATGTTGTGGCATTGAACCGAAAGACGTAGAAACAAACGAATCAATGAGAAGGTTATGGCACACTGTTAGTAATAACAACCAAATATACCTCAAACCATACACAATCGTCTTAGAAAAGAGCATATTGGATAATGCGGTCCTAGTCAACAGAGTGGTTAGGGCAGCGGACTCGCGGGCATAGGATCGCGGTTTCGATTCCCAGACCGGGCGTTGTAAGTGTTTATTGAGCGAAAATACCTAAAGCTCCACCAGGCTCCGGCAGGGGATGGTGGAGAACCCTGCTGTACTCTACCACCACAACTTTCTCTCACTCTTACTTTCTGTTTCTGTTGTGCTTGTAATTCAAAGGGTCAGCCTTGTCACACTGTGTCACGCTCAATATCCCCGAGAACTACGTTAAGGGTACACGTGTCTGTGGAGTGCTCAGCCACTTGCACGTTAATTTCACAAGCAGGCTGTTCCGTTGATCGGATCAACTGGAACCCTCGACGTCGTAAGCGACGGAGTGCCAACAACAACAGTCAACAGGGGTAAAAAAAAAAAGAGGAGACGATAACAGCCAGAATGTTCAATTAGTGCTGACCTAGGATTAAACGACGACAGCAGCTACGTAATTTGAAGCGATCTTCTTAATCACAGAACCATAACATCGCTGAGCTAGACTGAATATATGACATTTAAATGTTTCTTTCAGTTTTTCGACCCAAATGTTCTCTCAAGTGGTTATAAGAGCAAAACTAGAAATATTATCTCTTATAGAAACAATCAATGGGTTCTCATTCCTAAGATATTTTTCGATGTTATTATTATTATTATTATTATTATTAATATTATTATTATTATTATTCAGGTCACTACGCCATATGCCCGTGATCATATGGTGTAGTGGCTAAGAGCGCGGGCTACTGACTCCAAGATTCCGAGTTCGACTCCAAGCAGTAACCTGAATAATAATAATAATAATAATAATAATAATAATAATAATAATAATAATAATAATAATAATAATAATAATAAAGCAAGAAAGCAAGAAAGCATCTTACTCAGTAACAAAACAGGCAAAGGAATATCTAAGTGAATTCCAATTGCAACAAATTCAAGAATTAGACGAACTAGAAACACCTGCAGAAAAAGCTAAGCGCTTGAAAGCCCGTGCTAAAATTGCTGCCTTAGATATTATGACTGAAAAATGGCATGGAAAACCTCTCAATGGCAAATACCCAAAGAGAGCGAATAATGCAGATATTGACAAAGCCCTTACCCACCAATGGTTAATGGCCTCTGGCTTGAAATCAGAAACAGAGGGGTTTATCATAGCAGCCCAAGATCAATGCCTACCTACAAAGAACTACCAGGCCAACATATTAAAGAACGGCAGCTCCCCATTATGTCGTATATGCCAACAACAAAATGAGACCATCGATCATGTTGTCTCCATGTGCAGTCTGCTTGCGCCTACAGAGTATCTCAACAGGCATGATAGAGCTGCACAATATATTCACTGGGTAATATGCAAAAACCTGGACTTGCCCCATGATAAAAACTGGTAGGAACACAAACCACCCCCAGTACTTGAAAATGATCACATTGCACTCCTCTGGAACTTCACCATTCAAACTGACAGAAAGATAGACGCAAATAGGCCAGACATCATACTGAAAGACTTCAGACAAAAATCATGCCTCCTCATTGATATGACTGTCCCAATCGATATAAACGTATCTCTCAAGACCTACCAAAAACTGAGCAAATATAAAGATCTTGAAATAGAAATTAGCAAAATGTGGAATCTGAAGACGAAAACAATACCTATTGTCATAGGTGCCCTGGGAATGACAGCGAAACGGGCTGATTACTACCTAGATCAGATTCCAGGAAACCCCAAAATGGCTGAAGTTCAAAAGATAGTGCTCATGGGAACTGCCCATATCCTATGTAAAATACTGTCTATGTGATCTCAAATTTTAAAGCAAATACATAATTTTCTTATGGTTTCTTAAACATTCACTTGAACAAAACTGTACAAATCCAAATATATGGTACCCTAGGCATAACACCTACATGAACTTCTAACTTGTTGTCTCTTGAGGTCTCTGGGTGAGACTTGGATCCAACTTGTACAAATGCAAAACAAAAGTCAAACATAAAATAATAATAATAATAACGACATCAAAAAATACCTTAGGAATGAGAACCCAGGTTCGAAATTTCCCCAAGGCACCTGATGAAGCCTGGAGGGTACATCAGCCGAAACATTGTGTTAACAACAAACAAGATGAGGACGAATATCCGTCAAATGTAAATAATGTACAAAATTCCTCATCTCTTAAATATAGAACTTTATTACCCAATGGTTCCATGAAATTTTAAAACGGTGAGGGATAATTAACTGCCCTATCAAGTAGATCGAAAGACCACGAAGAGATCCCTTCATCAGTATAACTGTTGCTTGTGATGATGGCGGTGATAGTGACCTTGGCAGTAAAGGTCGTGGGTGCAACGGCGGTGATGTTATTGCGTCGCCAAAATTTGCAGCTTCATTGTTCCGTTCGTAGCACACTTTTGAAAATAATGTCTTGATAATTAAATACCCTCGATAAAATAACATCTTAGATTTCTTGTGACTTCGAGACGTCAATCATGGCAACCCAAAATGACATTCAATTTAATCCATTATTATTATTATTATTATTATTATTATTATTATTATTATTATTATTATTATTATTATTATTATCATTATTATTATTATTATTATTATTATTATTATTATTATTATTATTATTATTATTAAATCACGTACAGTTCCTACGGAATAACAACTGCAAAATAGCAGCTTCCGATAGAAGATATAAAAGACAGTAGTTCCCATTTTGGAAAATTATGATTAATTCCCAAAATTATTGCCAAAAGAATTTAAGAGTTTGATTCAAGAGTTCTGTTTTGCGGTATTCTAGTCAGAATTTTTAACAATAGACGTATTGTTATTCAGAATTATATATGATATATAGATACATAGTAATCTATTATATATCAGATTATAAAATATAATATATATATTTGTTGAAGAAAAAAGCTTATGAATCCGTATTTTTGCACATATGTGTGTGTATATATAGGTTTGTATATATATATATATATATATACAAGTGTGTGTGTATGTATATGTATGTATGTATGAGTGTGTGTATGTGTGCATGTATGCATTTATGTATGTATGTACAGGAAGAGGAAATATATATATATACATACATGTACACATACATAAATGTGTGTGTGTGTGTGTGTGTGTGTGTGTGTGTGTGTGTGTGTGTGTGTGATAGAGAGAGATAATATATGAAAATAGATATTTCGTGGATATAAGAACGTGAATGTAGTGTGCTAACTTTAACAATGAACTCAAAAGAGATAGAAAATTTCCTTATCACTAAAATAGCACATTAATATATAAACAGCTAAAAGTATATAACGTAAATGTTAAGTCACAATATTCAAGCACAGTATATATTCATTCTTTTAGTCTTTTATAAGTTTAAGCCACCAGGCTGCGGCCATAATGGGGCACCGCCAGTGCAATCACCTTTTAATTGGCCAATTCTATATGATTGGCTTTTGGTGAAGGAGAGAGTTCGATACCGCTGCCCACTTTTGAGCTTCCTGCTTTGATATTGGTTCATCTGGGGTCTTGGATAGCAAGAAAACATCTACCCCGACCCCATAGAGATCGCTCAGATGCTTTGGCAAGGCGTTAAATAGCTGCGGGAGCTTGAATCCCAAGCTATTGCAGTACATGGTCCTCGTCCTCACCTTAGATAAGACAGATGGGACTTTTGGAACAGTGCAGTGACGTCCAGTTTGAGGTCTGGTATAACTCTGAATTCCAAAATTTGGTGCCAGCCCCTCCAGTATCTTCCACACATATATCGCCGCATATCTTCCCCGTCTTAGCTCCAGGGAGTAGAGCCGTAGCTCTTTCAGTCTCTCCCAGTAACTCAGCTGTTCCATTGATGCAATCTTCCTCGTATGGCTTCGCTGAATTGCCTCAAGTTCTGCTATTAATCCGCACTGTAGTGTGACCACAGTTGAGAGCAATAATCCAGACGGCTAAGGACAAATGTCCTCCATAGGACCAGCATAGTTTCCTAGTTCCTAGTTCTGAAGGTTCTCAGAATACAGCCGGCCATTTGCCTCCGCACTGCCACCATTTTGATATGTGAAACGAGGTATATGTCTGTCTTTGTGTGTTATGTATCTACACACATATATACATGCACATATATGTATGTTTATATACAGACAGACAGACAGACAGACAGATAGACAGACAGACAGACAGATAGATAGATAGACAGACAGACAGATAGATAGATAGATAGATAGATAGATAGATAGATAGATAGATAGATAGAATCAGTCTCCAAAAAGCTGAAAGTATACCCTGAGCCAACTCACCATATAACAGCTGTTTGGGAATTCTGTTGTCATCCATCCTCTACACATATCCAAGCCTTTTCATTGTCCTTTTATGCAGAACAGCTGCCATTTTCGGAAGTGCTATATATATATATATATATATATATATATATACGAGATGTATTCCAGAAAGTTTTAGATTTTTAGGTGTGGAGCAGTTATAAATGCCTTAGGTTATTGTAACTTTAGTATATCATTACTACACATCCAATAAAGTGACCTGCAAACTTTTTCTTATTCCACATTGAAAGAGGCCGCTGTAACAGTACTTTGAACACACCCTACTAAACACTGCTGCTTACTGTGAATGACTACCATGGGGCCTTCACAAAGTGACTGCAGCGCTGCAGATACATTGAAGTGAGAGTATCCTACTCTGGAGATGATTAGTGTTTTTTACTTCTATCATATTAATAAAGAAGAAGAAGAAGAAGAAGAAGAAGAAGAAGAAGAAGAAGAAGAAGAAGAAGAAGAAGAAGAAGAAGAAGAAGAAGAAGAAGAAGAAGAAGAAGAAGAAGAAGAAGAAGAAGAAGAAGAAGAAGAAGAAGAATGGGTGTATAAAAAGGAAGTACAGACGGGTGGAGAAGAAATATAGATTTTTAGAAAGTAATATTTGATCTTAGGTCATTTGAAGTTTACACTAAAGAATTGTGGTTGTGATTTTAAAATGGAGATTTGAAGGACATTTTTCGATGATAAATGTTAAAAACAATTTCGTATGTATGTATGAATGCATGTATGTAATTATGTGCGTCTATGTATGTTCGCGTTTGCGTGCTTCAGTATTTGACTGTTGGTTGGTGATAATTGCTTTTAAAAGAATATTTGGTATTATACCTGGATATACTCAAACTTATTTGTGTGTGGGTGTTTACATATTTGTGTAAGTTAGTTTGCGTATGTGTGCACGTGTGTGTAGCGTGCGTGTGTAATTTTTTAAAAGGAAAGATTGACAGTGGCTTCGAAGTTTCGGCTTAATACACACACACACACATACATATACACACACGCACACACATGCATATACACACATACATATACACACATACATATACACACACGCGTGTGTATATATATATATATATATATATATATATATATATATATATATATATATATATATATATATGGGAGAATATACAAATAATAACAACAGACGAGGACAGGTGGTGTAAATAACAAAAGTATATATTAGTATGACGCTCGGGAATACGGAAAGTCTTTGACGTTTCGAGCTACGCTCTTCAACAGAAAGAATGCGGAGACGATGCGACATTATCACTATCTCTATTTCTCTCTTTTCTTCTTTCTTTCTTTCTTTCTCTCCCATCCTTTCTCTCTAATCCTTCTCCTCCACCGTTCTCTGTTCCTCTTTCTCCCTCACTCCTCCTCCTCCTTGACTCTCTCGTTGCTCACACGTGACCAGCGGCCATCTTTCCTCTCCTAGCTCGAATTTCTTTCTCTCTTCTCGTTAAGCTACAAGAGATAGCACACATTTTTGTCTGTCTCGTATCAAAGCTTGTTTCTCCAGCGTTCACCACTTCACCTCGTTATGGCTTAACAGCCCTTACCATTAGTTTTAACTGTCCTGTTTTTGTTACCAAATATGACTCTCTGCAAATCCCAAATTATATTTAATTTACTATGCGGGAGCGACTGGTTTGACGAAGACGCATCTTGTCCTAACGTTCGAAATACAGAGAAGATAAAACAGTGGACAAAGGAAGGGATTGTTCTTTATGTTGCTAGTCTCGTTTTTCTTTTCTGTCTTTCACTGTTCACAAAAAAAGTTCATTTTCCATAATTTTGTATTTCATGTTCTCGTTTTTTCTGTTGTTTACGTTTTTTGACGTCCTGTACCCATATATGCATGTGTATAAATCTTATTATGTACATGTATGTATATATGCATATATATATATATATATATATATATATATATATATATATATATATATATATATATATATATATATATATATATATATAAAAATAACGTCGACCACTAACGTGGACAATTAATGCGCTAGAAATAGATCACATCTTGTGTCTATTAAGACCTAAATTGTTCTCAACATGAAATATAGCAGCATACCAAAACGTGAGCGGGCAAGACATTTAAAATCACCTAAAAAAGCATTCTTAAATGGGGACCGGTTTCGGATTTAACAAATTCTTACCATTTGTCTATTCCTCTTCAGCCTGATTTGTAATGTAACCGCAATCATCAGAATCGTATACAGAGTTGCCCACCGCCATGGGTGCGCATGCATATGGTTCTGCTAATTACAGCTTAATGGTAAAATTCAAAAGTCTTCGTTTTGGCGCGCTAATTCCAGGAATATATCTGCAGAAAATATTTACTGCGTCGTATATATTCAGTATGAGAACATGGGCAATGGGTAAAATATTATTATAAAATCTGATAATTATTCATATATTAATTAATATCGATTAATTATCAGGAGGCCAGCACATCTAAAGAATCAAAGAGATTCAGAAATATTATCTGCAATCTCAGGGGATTAAGGTACATTTAAAAAAAATAACGTCGACCACTAAGTGATAATTAATCGATATTAATTAATATATGAATAATTATCAGATTTTATAATATATATATATATATATATATATATATATATATATATATATATATATATATATATATATATATATATATATATATATAGGCGCAGGAGTAGATGTGTGGTAAGAAGCTTGCTTTCACATGGTTCTGGGTTCAGTCCCACTACGTGGTACCTTGAGCAAGTGTTTTCTGCTATAGCCTCGTGGCGATCAAAGCTTTGTGAGTGGATTTGGTAGACAGAAACTGAAAGAATCACGTCGTATATGTATATGTATTTGTGTGTCTGCATTTGCCAAACCACCACCACCACCACCATCGCTTGACAACCGATGTTGGCGTGTTAACGTCCACGTAATTTACCGGTTCGGCAAAAGGCATCGATAGAATAAATACTAGGCTTACAAAGAATAAGTCCTGGGGCCAATTTGTTCGACTAAAGGCAGTACTCCAGTATGGCTGCAGTCAACTGACTGAAACAAGTAAAAGAAATAAGAAATAAAACAATATATACGTACGTGTGCATGTATGTATTCGTATGTGTGCATGTGCACGTGTGTATATATGTGTATATACATATATACGGTATACATACACAACACGGTGGTGCACCAGCATGACCGCAGCCACTTGGCTGAAACACATAAATAAATAAATAAATAAATACATATATACATACACAAATACATAAATACATATATACGGTATACATACACAACATACATACATACATCCATACATACATACATACATACATACATACATACGTATATACTGCACATATACATACATAACTGCCAAAGTACTCTGTTGATGTTGTTGAAATTCCAGTGAAGGAACCTTGGATCTAGGTTAGAAACCGGCTTCTTTTATGAGTAAGAAATCTTTAAATAAGACTGAATGATGACATACATACATACATACATGCATACATGCACACACACACACATACATACATACATACATACATACATACATACATATATACATACATACATATTTGAATGCTTGTGTGCATTTGTAAGCGAGTGCACATACATAAAAATAATTTTGACAATCTTTCTATTATGCGGCTTTTCAAAATCCCACATTTAAAATGACAAAGACAATTATTTAGTTTAAACTTTTTAATATCGCCATCCATTGTATACACCTTTATACTTTCTGAAAGGAAGTTCTGTGAACCCCACCTTTCTTTTTTCTATTTATACATCCAACTTCTCACTCTCCCACTTTTCACTCTTTCTCTCTCTCTTCCCCCTCTCTCTTTCTCTCTCTCTCTCTCTTTCTCTCTGATTTTTTGCCTTCATTCTGTTTACTTTTTTTACATTCTTGCTTTTCACCAGTTTTCTCTCCTTTACTCCTTCTTCTTTCTTATTTCTTTACTGCCCACAAGGAGCTACACACAGAGGGGACAAACAAGGACAGACAAAGGGATTAAGTCGATTACATCGACTCCAGTGCGTAACTGGTACTTATTTAATCGACCCCGAAAGGATGAAAGGCAAAGTCGACCTCGGCGGAATTTGAACTCAGAACGTAGCGGCAAACGAAATACCGCTAAGCATTTCGCCCGCCGTGCTAACGTTTCTGCCAGCTCGCCGCTTTCTCTTCCTTCTTCTTTCTCTTCCTCTTCTACAGCTTTGTCTTCCTTCTTAATCTCTTCATTTCTTACCCCCACTTCATTTTCCTTTCCTTCTGATTTCTCTCTTTTCTTTTCTTTAATATTAATGAAGATATGCTTTAAATTTCAGATTATTCGATTGCAAACACATCTACAAATATGCTTTACAGCAATTTTATAAATAAGATTTCCTTGTATAAAGACGGATTTTTTTTTCTCCAGAAAATTTCCGAAAAGGTTATATTGCTTATGGCCTTCGCCTTGAAAAATTGTGCAACGTTTCAGGTGTAATACTAAGGCCTAGAACTTGGAACATACATTTGTTGTTGGCACTCCGTCGCTTCCGACGACGAGGGTTCCAGTTGATCCGATCAACGGAACAGCCTGCTCGTGAAATTAACGTGCAAGTGGCTGAGCACTCCACAGACACGTGTACCCTTAACGTAGTTCTCGGGGATATTCAGCGTGACACAGTGTGACAAGGCTGACCCTTTGAATTACAGGCACAACAGAAACAGGAAGTAAGAGTGAGAGAAAGTTATGGTGAAAGAGTACAGCAGGGTTCACCACCATCCCCTGCCGGAGCCTGGTGGAGCTTTAGGTGTTTTCGCTCAATGAACACTCACAACGCCCGGTCTGAGAATTGAAACCGCGATCCTATGACCGCGAGTCCGCTGCCCTAACCAATGAGCCATTGCACCTCCACTGGAACATACATACATACATACATATATGCATACATTCATACATACATGCATGCATGCATACGTACGTACATACACACATACACACAAATACATACATACACACAAACATATGCATTCATGCATACATACATACATACATACATACATATAGGCATGCATATGTGCGTATATATATGCATATATTCATGCATTCATACATACATACATACATATATATATATATACATACATACATTCACATATAAACACATGCATGCATGCATGTATACATATATACATGAATGCATACATATATACAAAAACTTGTATAATTGAGATATATTCTCTACAAACTATCACTCTCTTGTGCAAACACTCCTTCCCTTTTTTCTTACCTGTAACTACGTAACATAATATAATCTCTACCATCCATCATCCATCACCGACCGACCACCACTCAATTATCTAACCATCCCTTCATTCCTTTTAATGTTGTACTATAAAGCATAACAATGCCCTATACCCACATACTTCACAAACCGTCATTCACCCACCCATATCACTCTAACTTTCTTTTTCACTTTCAAAGATATCACTGTCAACCCATTGAATATCTCTCAAGCGTGTACATTATTTTACACACGAGCATGCACACACACGCAAACAGAAACATATGTGTATGCACTTATATGTATGAGTATCTCTCTCTTTCCGTCTTTCTCTCTCTCTCTCTCTCTCTCTCCCCCCCCCTCTCTCGCTCTCTCCCCCTCTCTCGCTCTCTACCTGTATATACATACGTTATTAAAAAAGCAGCAAAAACATATATATTTGTTTTTGTGATATTTTCGCTGCTTTTTTAATAAAGCATATTACTCTACCTCCGGTATTCGAGTACTATTTTTTCGCCTTTTTTCGCATTTATGTGCTTACTCTGGTATAAGTATATATAAATGTGTGTGTGTCTGTGTGTGTGTGCGTCTGTATGTGTGTGCGTGTGTGTATGCGGGTTTGCCTTTTTGTCTTTGCCCCCACAAGCTAAGTTACGGGGACGTAAACACACCAGCATCGGTTGTCAAGCGATAGTGGGGGGAGACAAACATATACGCACATACATAAATATAGGACGGGCTTCTTTCAATTTCCGTCTACCAAATGCACTCACAATGGCTTTGGGCGGCCCAAGACAATAGTAGAATACACTTGCCGAAGGTTCCACACAGTGGGACTAAACCCGGAACCATGTGGATGGTAAGCAAGCTACTTACCATACAGCTACCCCTGTGCTTATGTATATATATATATATATATATATATATATATATATATATATAATTATTATTATCATTATTATTATTATTATTATCATTACTATTATTATTATTATGATTATTATTATTATTATTATTATTATTATTATTATTATTATTATTATTATTATTACTGAGTAAGAGAGCAACGCATACCATCTAAGAGACACTGGAGAACAAGTATACGAAGCCCAATATACCCATCATGACTACCCGTCTGATAAGGGTACACCAGCCACATGCATCAGAACCATATGTACGTGACATGGTGATCTCATATCAAGATAAACAGCGCATAACCTTGCCGGTGGGGCCCAGTTAGAATTTTCTTCAGGTCGAGTCGTCCATCCCACTCAAAAGGCCCCTGAATAAGATTTGTTTAAGGATGATGAATGAAACAGCCATGTTTCTAGATGCGAATTATTCAAACCTCAAAGAATTCCTTTCAACACATGGCTACGATGCTCCCCTACTACTTCTGCTCGTGATCAGAGACGCACATATTGTCAGCCACTGAAGACATGTCCAACTGGTTAAGGTCAAGCAACTGTCAGACAAATCTGTGGTATTGAGAAAAATGTTTGCTGTAGCTCATCTTTTATACGAAGACAAAACATGTACAGGATAACACTTTCAATTAATTAAGGTGAGAAGCCATGCGAGTCAGTGCCTGGTACTGCATCAGGGCTATCATAATCATTATTATTATTATTGTTGTTGTTGTTGTTGTTGTTGTTGTTGTTGTTATTATCATCATCATCATCATCATCATCATCATCATCATCATCATCATCATCATCATCATCATCATCATCATCATCATCATCATCATCATCATCATTATTATATTAAGTTATTAAGGCAGTGAGATGTTGGGAGAATCTGTAGCACTCCGGACAAAATGCTTAGCAGCATTTTGTCCGTCTGCACGTTCTAAGTTCAAATGCCACCGTGGTCGACTTTACCTTTCATCCTTTCGCAGTCGATAAAATAAATACCAGTTGAACACTGGGATCGATGTAATCGACTTAACCCTACTCCGCAATTGCTGGCCTTGTGCCAAAATTTGAAACCATTATTATTTTTATTATTATTATTGTACCCGTGGTACAATAATAATAATAATTTTAGAAAAATTGAAGCATGCCTTTGATAATTCCGATGCGTATTGAACTTATTTTGTGCGTGCCTTTTGGCCCACTCTGTATGTCTACAAGCAAAGCCAATGGAAATCACACATTCTATAAATTTTCTTTTTTTCATTTAAATATATATATATATATATATATATATATATACATATTTTAATTTTTTCTTTTTTAATTTTCGGACAACGCCAGCAATTTCGGAGGAAGAGGTAAGTCGATTACATTGACCTCAGTGCTCAGGATCAGAGGCAAAGTCGACTTCGGATGAGTCTGAACACAGAACTTAATGACAGACGAAATAGTGCAAAGCATTTTGCTCGACAGGCTAACGATTTTATCTCCATTTTCTTGTATTACTGTTTCATTAATTGTGATAATCAGTTTAAAATGATAATCAGATTAAACAGATTAAAGTGTTTGGAAAATTAGGTTTTAGATATCTTCTAATGTTAGTAACAGAGTTATAAATTCTGGTCTAGTTGCAAGGTGATGTATCAGTCCATTGTACGGTTCAACTAGCAGGTGAGATTTTTATCATAAACTATATGTGCAGTGGCCTACGATAAGTTTTTAGCCAAGGGAGTAAAACAATAATCATATTCAAAGTTTGATAACTCAAAAAATACCCAAAAGAAATATCTGAAAATTTGCACTAATATTTGGTAGAGTTTCCTTTTGCAAGTTTCGCAGCTTTGACATGGTCTTCCATCGTTTTGACTAAGTAAGCGACAATAGTTTGATCCATATCATTCCATGTTTTCAAGAGAGTGCATTTGAGGGCTGCCACGGACTTAACTTTGCCAGAATTAGCTTGAATTTGTCAGTCAAAGTAGTCCCAGGCATGCTCGGTGGGGTTCAAGTCGGGGCTTTGATGTCATGCGTTTCTTTCCAGGCATTTCAAACTTTGCTCGTATGTACACTTCTCTTGAAATAGAGAAGGCTACTTATTCATTTTACCGGTGTCGTAAATCGGAAACCGTTCCTTTTCTAACATATCACAATATTTTCGACCTTCCAACCGGTTTTCCACGGAAATTAGCTCAGAATTCCTCCTGCCCAGACAGCCACCCCCACCCCATCCCATCATGTCTCACGGTAGCATGCAAACATTCAGCCTTCCAAGTTTCAGTTTTGCCCCTCCATACATAGACTTGCCATAAATTCGAATATTGGTAAGACTTACTTTCATCCGACCACACAACTGACTGCCAAAATGTATCTTCCT
>NC_142947.1:31465035-31472535 GCF_046866305.1 Octopus bimaculoides | reverse complement strand
TAGTGGAGGAGATATTATGTTGCTGTGGGCTCGAACTCTGCAAGAAGTTAAAATTTTTTTGACTAAAACACAACTGGAACCCTAAGTAAGGCATGTGTAAAATTTGAATGAAATTGGTTGCGTAGTTCTCGAGTTTTAGGGATTCACACAGACAGACAGACAGACAGACAGACACACATTCTCATTTTTATATATATAGATATGTTTGGTTTTTTTGCTTCGTATTTGTACAATTTGACTCCAAGTTTTACCCAGAGACCACAAAAGACAAGTTAAATGTTCAAGTTGGTGTTAATACTAGGGTGCCATACTTTTGGTTTTGCACAGAGTTTTTCTAGAGAATGTCTGTCACAACATTAACTAACTTAGAAGTTTGTTTTAAAAGCAATTTGGATATAATTTGTGATGTTAAGATGACAGTAAAAGGTGTTTGCTATTATGTACATTTAAAAGTACTTTTGGCAATGTTTACAGATTAAAACGTTGACTCCAAGTCTCACCCAGAGACATCAAGAGACAAGTTAGAAGTCCAAGTCGGTATTATGACTAGGGTGCCATATTTTTCGTTTTTGCACAGAGTATTGTTCTAGAAAATGTGTCAAAACATAAGAAAATTAAAAATTTGTTTTAAAATTAATTTGATTATAAGATAATAATAATAATAATAATAATAATAATAATAATAATAATAATAATAATAATAATAATAATAATATCATCATCATCATCATCATCATCATCATCATCATTATTATTATTATTATTATTATTATACGTATCATGCATTTACAAAAGCAAAAACAAAGGGACACTGAAATATACTACATAAACTAAAAACACACTGATCTCAGTTTGTTGCAAGAAAAAAATTATTAAAGAGACTGATGAGGATGATTATAATTATAATTATAATGACGATGATAACAAATATGATGCTGTTAATGATGACAATTATCATTATCATAATTACATCCGCCATAATTACATCGAAGGCGGCGATCTGGCAGAATCGTTAGCACCCCGGGCGAAATGCTTAGCGGTATTTCGCCTGCCGTTACGTTCTGAGTTCAAATTCCGCCGAGGCCGACTTTGCCTTTCATCCTTTCGGGGTCGATAAATTAAGTACCAGTTACGCACTGGGGTCGATGTAATCGACTTAATCCGTTCGTCTGTCCTTGTTTGTTCCCTCTATGTTTATCCCCTTGTGGGCAATAGAGAAATAATAATTACATCTGCCTTAGCGAAGGCGGAGGTATTGTTTTCAGTCGTGTTTTTTTGTTTATTTGTTAGTTTGTCTGTGGACGAAATATCTCAAGAACTGCTGGGTGGATTCGATTAAAACTTTCAGGGATTTTTAGCCTCGTGACTGGCACGAACTGATTAGATTTTGAGATTAATCTAGAATCGGACAAGGATTCTGAATTATTTTTCCTGGTTTTTTTACTTAATTTTTGAGAGCGGTCGGGTTTAATTTTAGTATTCTGGTTTGCGTAGGCAGTCGAGTTCATTTCAGATATTCTCATTTTAAAAATCATCTCTGACTAATCGTTGAGAGGACGTTGGTCTTGCCTTGGTGGAAGTTTGCGCTTTCTGAGTGCACTTTTTATTATTGTTATTATTAATGTCATTTGTTGTTATGGGAGAATCTTGTACAACCCCATGTGACTGAAAGTAGACTAACGGATTTCGATAAAATAGGAACTGTGTGAACTGTCATGGGCAGTTGACAGTGTTGGTCAACCGTATCGGTTACTGTGTTAGTGCGACGTGTGTTGGTTTAATATCGTACCTACGTTCGAGTAGTACGGAGTGCGTTCTGTATGAACATAATAATTCTGCGATAGGATATTTTAGATGACCACATCCAAATATTTAATTGGGTAAAACTATTTTACATCCGACATGTACATGCACGTCATAACATTTTTGGTGACGAGATTCTTCGAAGCTCATGCTGGACAGATTGTTGTTCGAACATGGAATATTTACTGGCTTCGGTAATTCAATTACAGCAACAGCAAGAGTTGCTGGAATTACAAAAACAGTAGCAACAGCAGCAACAATGGCAGCAACAACAGCAGCAGAAACAGCAGCAGCAACAGCAACAACATCAGCAGCATTTGCTGAAATTTCAGAAGCAACCGCAACTGTTAGTACGACTGGTACAGAAAGAAACAGAAAATGGGTCTATTTCGTTCACTCTCCATCGGAGAGTTCACATATAACCCACATGAGGGTTTTCTTCTCCTGCTTACTTTAGAAGGTATGAAGAAATTTCTAAAGAAGAATGCTCCGACTGGCAGGACGAAAAAAGCCGGGGTTTTTTGAGAATGCTGGCACCAGCTAAGCATGAGAAATATTACAATTGCATCTTACTAAAGAGACCGGGTGAAGTCTGTTTTAAAGAAATTCGGAATATTCTATCAAAGATTTTCATCGAGAAAAGCTCATTAGTTAATACGCGTTAGCAATGCATGAATATTACAATAAAAGAGGAGGAAGATTTTATTACATGCGCTGGAATCGTTAATAGGGAATGCGAGAGATTTAAAATCAATGAAATAACACCAGATATGTTTAAATGCTTGCTATTCGGTAAAGAAAGTTGCAGAAATTCGTAAGCGAATTCTGACTAAATTAGAGCAGAATTGAAATGAGAAACTACTCTCATATAGCCAGTGCGACCGAAAGTAAGAAATGAAAAGCAGAAAATTAATCCATGTTTTGGAGGTGGAGAAATACACTACAGATTCGACTGTCCTTATAAAAACCGAAAATGCTTCAAGTGTGGTAAAATAGGTCATAAAAGTATTACATTGTAAAACAAAACCTAGAAAACAGTTCAACAGAAAAAATCATGTAAACAGTTTATCAGCGACGAGGAATACAAAAGAGACTCAAAAAAAAAACTTTGTATATGCAAAAATTAATAATACAAATGTAAAATTGCATTTGGAAAACAATCTGGAAATCTACACTACAGTAAACCTCGAAGATTACAGATGGAATTTCGGGGTTTAAATTAATTTTTAAAGGCGAAATTATCAGTAACGTTATATTTCGCGGTAATACTATAAAAGCGAAAGCTTATGTATTAAAAAATATAAGCAAACTTTTTGGAACTGAATGGATGAAACTGTTCCACTTATGGTATTTACTCATAAATAATTTTTGTCGTACGCCAGTTCAAATACAGAGTCAGAAAAGTTCAAAAGAGCAGTGAAAAGGTTGTTCTCTGATATTTTCCGGAAGAGTTGGGTCGGGGCAATAAATTTAAAGCCAAATTTCAGGTAAAAGAAAATTCATTACTGCAGAATTTCAGTAATATACCGTTTGCAGCACTGAAATATGTAAATAAGTAAGTGGACAGACTGGTAAAAATGGGAGTGATTGAAAAGATCGACTATTCAAATTTGGCGTCTCCAACAATAGAAAAGAGGAGCTATAAAATCCGTGTATGTACTGATTTCTCGAAAGGACTAAACGAATGTTTAAGACAGTATAACTACCCATTACCTATCCCAGAGGAAATCTTCTCGAAACTAAATGGTAGTAGAACAATTTTTCTAAGCGGCCTGACTTGTATAAGTGTAAAAAGCCAACATCCGCGATTACAGTAAGCTTTTTACACGAATCCTTTGCTAGATATGATACTCCTGGTAACATTGTGTCTGATAATGGAACTCAGTGTATTTCAGAGGAGCTCAAAAAATTTTCTAAAATATTCCTTATCGAACATGTGACCACTCCGTCGTATCATACGAGGCCAAAAAGACAAGCGGAGCGTTTTGTCGATACTTTTCAAAGGGTTTTAAAAAGGGCGAACAATGAAGTAATGAAAGACCTTGCACTTCAACAATTTCTAAGAGTATACCGAGTAACACCTAATCCCAATACCCACTCTGGAAAGTCACCTGCGGAATTAATGTTCGCTAGAAAGATTAGATCTGTCTTTGATCAGTTGATACCGAGTAAAAAATAGAAAAATGGTGAACAACAAATATAATTCAAAATTTTTCAACATACGTGACAAAGTTTTCATGAAAATGTATAGAAACAGTAAAGAAATGTGGGAGGACAGTGTAGTTATTAAACAAATTGGAAATTTCTATATTTGAGAGATGAGGGATTATGTACATTATTTACATTATTTACATTTGACGGGTATTTGTCCTCATTTTGTTTGTTGTTAACACAACGCTTCTGCTGATATACCCTCCAGCCTTCATCAGGTGTCTTGGGGAAAATTTCGAACCTGGGTTCTCATTTGTAAGGTATTTTTTCGATGTTGTTATAGTTATTATTATTATTATTATTATTATTATTATTATTATTATTATTATTATTATTATTATTATTATTATTATTCAGTAGTTTTATTTTTATAACGTGCTTTCACTTCACTACCGAGCGCAGCTCTGTGCGCCTTGGGTATGTGCTGTGGTTTGCTGTGGTGCTCTTATGTTTACTGTATTGAAAGTGTTTTGCGTAGAATGTGTGCAGTACCCAGTAGTGCAATTTTCTGTATGTTATATATATTTGTAAGTCCTGGTGTTTTTGTTATGTATTTGTCTGAATATTTTTTATTATACCTAAGGCACCTACTATGATAGGAATTGTTTCTGTTTTTAGATTCCACATTCGAGTTATCTCTATTTCCAGGTCTTTGTATTTTGAAAGTTTTTCCATTTCTTTTAGAGAAACGTTGTCATCTGCTGGTATTGAAACATCAATTAGAAGGCATTTTTTTCCTTCATGATCTTTGACAACTATATCTGGTCTATTGGCCTTAATTTCTCTATCTGTGTGTATTGGCATATCCCAGAGTATGGTTGCTTTCTCGTTTTCTGTGACCTTTTCTGGCGTGTGTTTATACCATCTTTTTTCTGTTGCTATTCCATAATGTTGGCATAGCTTCCAGTGTATATAGGTCCCAGCTCTGTCGTATTATTATTATTATTATTATTATCATTATTATTATTATTATTATTATTATTATTCAGGTCACTGCTTGAAATCTAATTCGGAATCTTTGGGTTAGTAACTCGTGCTCTTAACCCCAATGCCATATGCCCGTGGGCAATTATAGAGTGAATTTTAGGGCTGGAGAGTATATCAGCCGAAACGTTGTGTTAACAGCACAGAAGATGAGGACAAATATCCGTCAAATGTAAATAATACATATAAATGTAAATTGGAAATGTGTTATTCTTGGTAAAAGGTAAAAATTTCGACCATAAAAACCAACTTAAAAAACAGATTTACGGAATAAACGGTCATGAGAGATGAAATCCCCATGGAAGTATTTTATGACATGCTTGAGGTACAAACACCTAAACAAATTGAAACTATACGTTCAAGTACCAGAAAAAGGAAATGAACGGAAATACTGGAATTAGACCCTAAACATAAAAGATATTAAACTCTATGCGGAGTTTAATTCTCAAAAAGGGGAGACGTTATGGGAATTTAATTCTCAAAAAGAGATGTTATGGGAGAATCTTGTGCACCGCCACGTGACTGAAAGTAGACTAACGGATTTCAATAAAATAAGAACTGTTTGAACTGTCAGCGGCTGTTGACAGCGTTGATCGACTGTATCGGTTACTGTGTTAGTGCGACGTGAGTTGGTTTAACATCGTACCTACGTTCAAGTAGTACGGAGTGCGTTCTGTGTGAACATAATAATTCTGCGATAGGTTATTTTAGATAACCACATCCAAATATTTAATTGGTTGATGCTGTTTTACACCCGACGTGTACGCACACGTTATAACAGTTATTATTGTTGTTATTGTTGCTGCTGTTATTATTGTTGTTGTGTTTAGTAATAAGCATGCTGGCAGTATCCAGAACGCCAAGAGGAAAATGCGTCATATTTAGTCTATTGTATCATTCTTCTAAATCTCAGTTCACTACCACTACAACGACTGCCAACATCGCCATCAGCATTACATTGGAGTACATTTTACCTATAAGTCTCACTTTCTCTACTGTCGTTCTTTTAATCTTCTTTTTCTATTTACTGCATTCTCTTTGTTTTACTCGTTTCCTTTTTACAATTTCTGCAGTTCTTCCTATCACTCAATTCCTTAATGCTTTCTGCCCACCATCTTCAATCACTATGTACATATGTGTGTGTGTGTGTGTGTGTGTGTGTGTGTGTGTGTGTGTGTGTGTGTGTGTGTGTGTGTGTGTGTGTGTGTGTGTGTCTGTGTGTCTGTGTGCTAGAGAGGTAGAAAGCACGTATGTATGTTTATAGAAGAAGAAGAAGAAGAAGAAGAAGAAGAAGAAGAAGAAGAAGAAGAAGAAGAAGAAGAAGAAGAAGAAGAAGAAGAAGAAGAAGAAGAAGAAATAATGATAACAGCAATATCAACTTGGATATTTCACAGTTATTTTGAACGCTGTAAGATAGTAGAAAGATTGTAGAAAACCATAAACATATAATTTGCTATGAAAATGTCAGATATTTTTCATTTTACGTCAAGAATTAAATAAATCTTAACTGTAGAACGAAATCAAAGACGTAATCTATCCATATTCGTCTGCTATTGTGCTATTGTGCTATTAGACAGAATTTAATAAGTTGTAATAAATCTTTATTTTCATATCAGAGAAAGACTCATATGAGGCGAGTTGAATTCATAGAACCAAAGAATAGCTCTACGAGTATAGAAGCTACTCTATTCAGCTATGGGTTCTAAAAAGAAACATCAGTAATATAAACGCAGGAGTGGCTGTGTGGTAAGTAGCTTGCTTACCAACCACATGATTCCGGGTTCAGTCCCACTGTGTGGCTCCTTGGGCAAGTGTCTTCTACTATAGCCTCGAGCCTGCCAAAGCCTTGTGAGTGGATTTGGTAGACGGAAACTAAAAAGAAGCCCGTCGTATATATGTATATGTATATGTGTGTGTATGTTTGTGTGTCTGTGTTTATCCCCCCACCATCGCTTGACAACCGATACGGTGTGTTTACGTTCCCGTAACTTAGCGGTTCGGCTAAAGAGACCGATAGAATAAGTACTAGGCTTACAAAGAATAAGTCCTGGGGTCGATTTGCTCGACTAAAGGTGATGCTCCAGCATGGCCACAGTCAAATGACTGAAACAAGTAAAAGAGTAAAAGAGCAGGCATAATTGTATTCTTTTTTTTAATCGCTTAGTAACCATGTGATTTTGAGTTCGGCCCCACTGAACAGCAACTTGTACAAGTGTCTTCTCTACCCTCAATTTGATTAATGTCCAAACTGAAATTTGGCAGAGAGAAGCTGTATGGAAGCCTTTGGACATGCGTTTTATCGGTTCGTGAGCAGGCTGCGATTGTAGGTGTAAGGTGTTTTAACAGTAGACGTACACATGAGAATATATTCTCCTGCGCCTACAATCGTAGCCTGCCCATGAACTGGCAAAACACATATCATGCGTACGTGTGTTTGACAAATATATATAGTAAGAAAATGGGAGGAGAATTTCGATTATCCCCATGTGGTGAGTTGTAATG
>NC_142947.1:31442535-31452535 GCF_046866305.1 Octopus bimaculoides | reverse complement strand
GCCGACCAAAGCCTTGTTAGTGGATTTGGTAGGCGGAAACTGAAAGAAGCCCGTCGTATACATATATATATATATATATATATATATATATATATATATATATATATATATATATATATATATATGCGTGTGTATATGTTTGTGTGTCTGTGGTTGTCTCCCCCCCCCCAAACATCACTTGACAACCGATGCTGGTGTGTTTACGTCCCCGTAACTTAACGCTTCGGCAAAAGAGACCGATAGAATAAGTACTAGGCTTCGAAAGAATAAGTCCTGGGGTCGATTTGCTCGACTAAAGGTGGTGCTCCAGCATGGCCGCAGTCAAATGACTGAAACAAGTAAAAGAATAAATGAGTAAATGAGATATTGGCGGGATTTTGCTTTATGCACACCATATAACTTCTCATGACATTTTTATTTTTCGGAATTTTTAGAAAATTCTTACGACTTATTCTTACGATTATGCAAAAACCAAAACAAAAATTTTTGCGCGTGATTTAATGCTTATCTAGCTGTTATTTCTAACACATCTCACGACCATCTCATACCTCTTATTCTTTAAGCGTTTAATAAGCGACAAAAAGAACTCGTGCTAAGCAGCTCGGTAACAGCTTGACTTGTTACAATGGAAACAGGTACATACATGTCTTTGGTTTTTGATTGGCTGAAATTACCCAAACTTTGGAAATATTACAGGCTATTAACTCTTTATTTGTTGATTTATAATGAAAATGAATTTCGTGTCAATAATTACCATACAAAACTACATCAGCATACCAAATATGAAATCAATTGGAACAAACCTTAAGAAATTGAAAAGCGGCGGAAAAAGATCCCATATGCGCGCGCGTGTGTGTATACACACACACAACTCTGTGATAGTAACATACCCACAAGCAGATATAAACAATTCAACATATACGATTAATTCAAATTCATTCTACTTTTCTTTTCTACTTCATTCTCTCTTAAATCATTGTCTCTTTTTCTTTTTCTCCCCATCCCTCTCTCTCTATCTTTCTGTCTTTCACACTCACTTTCTCTCTTTTTCTCTCTCTTTCTCTCCACCCCTCTCTACTTACACACACGCGCGTACATGTACACACACACATACTCACATACAAAGCACAACATACGCACTCACACACACGACCACGCACACACACAAACACACACACACACGCACATACACATACACAGAACTTACATGACAACCACAAAACGTTTAAGACGAAATTATCCAAAAACAACAAAACTATTCCTGCCTTCCAATTTTGAATATTGAAGGTGAAGTAGCGTATTAAGCTCATTGAATGAAAGAAGCCCGTCGTATATATGTATGTATGTGTATATGTTTGTGTGTCTGTGTTTGTTCCCCACCACCACCACCAACATCGCTTGACAACCGATGCTGGTGTGTTTACGTCCCCGTAACTTAGCGCTTCGGCAAAAGAGACCGATAGAATAAGTACTAGGCTTACAAAAAATAAGTCCTAGGGTCGATTTGTTCGACTAAAGGCGGTGTTCCAGCATGGCCACAGTCAAATGACTGAAACAAGTAAAAGAGTAAAAGAGTAAAGAGTATTACATATAAAATAAATTGAAATTAGCCATTCAACTATGTATCACAAAACTAAACAGACAACTTCCTAAAGAATAAAATCGTAATTGTTTGCTTGGAGCCTTATCGCTCTGACTGATGACATTACGAATCACCGTTCTCTTCGCGAAGAAGCCGTCTAAAGTTTAAACTGAAGATAAAATACTTTATTAAATTCATTGAAAATACTGGAAAGAAAATTAAATTATATCTCTAAATTTGGGAGTATTAGAAGGAAAAGAAAATATGGAAGTGATATAAAGATAGGAAAATAAGATTAAAGGGTATGAACGGAAATAAGAAAAGCACAAGAAATAAATTTTAGAGAAATAAGAATGGGAAAAAAGGAGAACGTGAGACAGAAGAAAGAACAAGAGATTGAAAAAAAAAACGCAAAGATTTAAAAGAACAAAACAGTCTTGCAGAGAAAAATTGCTGAAAAGTATGAACGAATTCAACGGCAGACGACTGCTTTTAAGTTGATTCTACTCATTATTATGCGTCTGAAAAAATTTGTATTCATGGACTCAAAATGCAAAAATGTGTGACAAGAATGTTACTTAAAAGTAGGACAAGAAATTGTTTTGTTATAATGATGAGGTCTATTTTCCGATAATTGAGCCATCAAAACGTAGAATTGTTCTTTGGAGCCCCACTTCAGAATCAAAACGCTTTCTTTGAAATGTTAAAACATGCGATTTGCGCCATTTCAAATGACATCACTTGGAGCAAAAAAAAATCAGGGAAAATGCGTTTATCGCAACTTTTAAAATGAAGAAAATTATCTTAGGCTCTCCTAAGAATTTACAAAATAAAGAGCTGTAATTTTCCCAGATATATTTTTGGGTGACATTCAAAAAGAATCACAATATCGAAACAAAAACTATCAGAACACAAGATTAGAACTTATTTTTTAAATGTTAGAACTGTTTCATGAAAACAATTCTTTATGCCATACGGTTTTGGCATGATTTAGAATGTACTACAACTCCCAATTTTCATCCATGCCGATATAAAACCAGCCAAAAACTAAGATCGTCCTTTAATCTTTATGAGTGTAATGAAGTAGTAATTATTATCGTTGGAGATCATAAAAGCGAGTGTCGTGACAGTAGCATCTAATTCATAAATAAAACTCATCTTTCATAAGTTGATTTATAGTATCCCTTGATTTTTTGTTGTTTCTGGGGGGAAGGGTGATGCTTTTTGAAGGGTTTTGTCAATGAAGACTACCACCACATTCTATACCATTAATCGGTGGAGTTGCTTCCAGATTACAGTATCCTATATTGAGTGTTGTGCCTGTCGACTGACGATTTGAACCAACTCATTTTAACATCTTTTTTTCATTGCCAAGATATTTTTCACGTGTATGTTGTTGATATGTCGGCTAAAATGAAGTCGGGAAGATTGTGCTACAGGACAACGTGACAAAAAGGACTGCATTCAGAATCCTATATTCATTTACGAGAGAGCATTACAAAAATCGTTGGAGCAGAGCTAGGACAACTTCTTATTACTTTCATCCAGTTTTACAGAAAACACAAGATATATGCATGTGAGAACGCAGGATACCATTATCTACGCATGTAATTATGAACATCTTGATTTTTTCAACATTTTCCTTGCAATTCTAAGTGGAATGAAATCCAAGCAGGGCTTTTTCCAGGACAGTTATACATCGACAGATACAATCTAATTGCAAAAGATGTTCATCCAGAATGTTTTTAATTTGATAGACCTTATAACTAAGTCACATATATTTCGACATTGCCACAATTATATAAGTGAATAGCAAAAAGAGCCCAGTCTCATGCGCAATTTCTAATCTGACATTTTGCACAACAGTCACAGTAATTAGACTAATTAGATAATATCAGAAGAAACTGTTGAATCAAACACGGTTCATGATCCTTGTATTTACCTCCATACCACTACGTTTTATATGAATGACAAGTGTACAAGTCTATAAAATATTATCCGATGACTGTCATTAAAGAAACACAGCTGCGGGGGGGATATCCATCATTCTAAAAAAGTACATCATATGATAAAAGTTTTGATAAAAGTAGCCAGCTTAGCTACTAATTTCCCTGTTTTAACTCAAACATTCGATGAAAACGTAAGTGTAGAGTTCTGTAATTCCATAAAGACAATCAAATATATTTGTAAATATGTCGACAAGGGTTCTGATGTTGAAAAGTTCACTCTGAAGCAACAAACATTTCATAATGAAATTACACTATTCCAGATGTATATTAGTAGCAATGAAGCTTTATCGAGAATGTTTGGCTTCCTTATTCAAGGACGATTTCCTCCAAGTCAACAACTATCTGTTATCTGGTAGAATAAGAAATAATATATTTCACTACAGAAACTACCCCTCAGTAATATGTAGCTTCAAGGAAAACTACACTAACAGGATTTCTCATACTTTGCCAGAAGTCATTTACTTAAACCTGTTCTACCATTGAGTAATGCACTGTTTTACATGAAACAATGATAAAAATGGAATCGCATGAAAAAAAAAGCACTGAGATCGAAATTTATGACGGTTATACGGATATGCAATTTGACAATGTTTTACAACGATTATAACTATTATAACGTACATCCAACTCAACGAGAATGCTTTTACTTGTGAATACATCTTCATGGTCCGACATCTTTTTTTCGATCTTAGAATTGTTGATAGTAATGTTTGCACATCTTATAGAGAAACATCTTTCAGACAAAGATTAATACAGAATAATATGGTTTTTGCAGTTTTTGGAAGGCAGCTAAGCCTGAGGCCTCCGTGTCCTGAAATACTGTTTGCTGTTATACTTACAAACTGTGATATAGAAAACTCAGTATCAATGTGGTTAAGTACAGAACGATCTGGTTCCTGAACTTTAGAATATTGCAATCTCCAACAGGAAAAAAATGCAGTAAGTTTATCTACAACGCAGCATTTATTGCTATTGAATACAAGGTTGTTTCCATAGGAGGAAATTAATTGCTTGAATATTGACTCCCTCATACAATCATTCTAAATTTGGAAGTTTAATAACAGAACTCTAAAAAGCTTCCTACGACCGAGAAAACTTGTCAATACATGTAAGTATGAACTCAAACAGATGCATGAACGAAAGTCATTCTTTAATGTTGTACTTGAGAGAAGTTCTTTTTTTTTTTTTTTCATAAAAGAACATTTTTCTTGATGTTCATCATACAGGAACTAGCAAAATATTAGTCTCTGTTATTTGTCAAATTACGATAAAAGGGAAAATAAGTGTAGCTGTTTTTCCTTCTTGTATTGCTGCTAGTTTAATTCTGAGAGTAAAATCAGCCCAATCTATTTTCAAAAAACTAACAATGACACACTACGTCGACCCCAGTGTTCAACTCATTTTATCTTATTTTATCGATCTTGAAATGATGAAAGGCAAAGTCGACCTCAACGGAGTTTGAACTCGAATCGTAAATATGACGAAATACCGTTAATCTCGGCGTGCTAACGGTTCTGGCATCTCGTCGCTTTATACCAGTTCGTATTATTGGTTTCAAATTTTAGCATAAGGCAAGCGGTTTTGGGGTTGGGGGTAAGTTGATTACATCGATTCCAGTACTCAACTGGTTCTTACCTTATCGACTCCGAAAGGATGAAAGGCAAAGTCGACCTCGTCGGAATTTGAACTCAGATCGTAAAGACGGACGAAACACCGCTAAGCATTTTGTTCGAGCACTGCAAATAATAGTGTGCGTACGTGCGTACGTGTGTGCGTGTGTATGCGTGTATGTGTGTGAACACACATACACACGCACGCGCACGCACGCACGCACACACACACGCACACACACACACACACACACACACACACACACACACACACACACACACACACACACACACACACACACATGAAAGTTGTCTCAAAAGTAATGCAGAAGTACAGCTTGATGATTATCTGATATAAGTCGTTCAAATTATGCGTTGGCAGAGTAACTCTTCCTCTATGCAAAGGCACCATTCAACATCGTTTCCATCTGTGCCAACTTTGAATTTTCTTTGAATAAATTCTTTGAACAATTTTTCTTTGAATAAATTTACATGTGCGCTGATGTATACTTTTCACACTCCTTTTCATTTCGTCTGCATTATCAGATCATTGTCTCCAAAGACTGTCCCCTTTCTTTGGCCAAACAAGTGGAAGCCAGATGACACAAGATCCAAGCTGTATGGTTGGTGGGAGACCAGTGACCAGCCCAGTTTGCCGATAACCTGATTTGTTGCTAAATATTTGTGCAGTCACTCATTGACATGATGAATGTGGATTGATTTCAGGTCTCTTTTTGTCTCTTTCTCCAAATGGTTTCTCCAAGCTTTTTAAGTATCTTGATGACTTTTTGTGCAGCTCGATAACTCATGAACTTCTTGGGCTTTGGAGAAGAGATATGACCCATTCTATGGTCTGGGACTTTGTTTCCAGTTCATAAACATACAACCATGTTTCATCCTCTTTCAGCAGATCGGGAAAATGATTGGCTTCAAAACGCTTTCAGCAGATCAAAGCAGACTTTTGCCTTTCTCGTATACCAACTACCGAGATATTCATTTCCAACACCAAGTCTTCCATCATCTTCTGTATAAACTGAACTGTTACCATTGTCCAGTTATGCAGTAAACTCACGGATTGTGACTCGTTTACCGCACGAATCAGTTCCTCCGCTCGCAGGTTAGTAGCTTTCTTTTTTAAGAAATTCTAAACTGGGTATTTTATAAAAAGAGTTTGGATTGAGAAGTTTATGTTAAGATACTACTCTGCCTATCTATACCTCATCTAATTCTCATTCACATTACTTCACCTGCCTAAAGAACACCCTGGTGTAAATGTGTGTGTCAATGTTTATGCAGGCATCGGGTTGAAATCTGTGGTTGTTGTCTATGTTGTGTCATAGTCTGTCCAATAATTTAGCTGTTCGACAAATAGAGATGATTAAACGGCCTGTTCCCTTGGGTGCTTTTAGTGATGTCCACTCTGATGCAAGCATTCTGGCCAGACTCTGGATTTGAGGCCTTGCAACGAGTCGTGAAAACTGCCTTCTTCGCTCACTAAAAAAGAATAACTGACAAGCAGAGACAGACAGACAGACTGACTGACAAACAGACAGATAGACAGACAGATAGATAGATAGATAGATAGATAGATAGATAGATAGATAGATAGATAGATAGATAGATAGATAGATAGACAAACGGACGGATGGACGGACGAAAAGACGGATGGATGGATAGATGGATACATACACACATACATACACACGTACCTACACACATACATACACAAACAGATATTCATGCATGTAAGAAGGTAAATCGGTGACACCAGTTCACCTCTTGTGTGTTAAACACTCGGCTGTTGCGATGTAATGTTAATCTTTTGACGTATCCAGGTATTCTGATTAGCACACGTTGAGTTGTGTTTAGTATACTAATAAATAATGCATAATGCAAGTATACAAAATTACGTACGCCCACATACACACACATAAATGTATCAAGATGTGGAGGAGGTGCAAACAAAACTTGATTCCACATGTTTTTACACGAACACCTGTATTACTAGTAGAGGTGGTGGTGGTGGTGGTGAGGATGATGATGATGATGATGGTGGTGATGATGATGATGATGATGATGATAACCATTTACAATATTAATCGTTTCTATATAAGTACTATATAAATACGTTGCCAAACGCGGTGAGCTAGCAAAATCGTTAGCTCGCCGAGCAAAGTCCTTAGCGGTATTTTGTCCGCCTTTACGTTCTTGGTTCAAGTTCCACCGAGGTCGGCTTTGTTTTTCATTGTTTCGGGGTCGATAAAGTAAATACCAGTTGAGTATTGGATCGATGTAATCGACTTAAGCTGTCCTCGGAAATTGATGCCCTTGTGTCAAAATTTGAAATCAATATTAAGTACATGACCAGAAATTTGAGGAGAGAGGTACAGTCGATTATATCGACATACTTCATGTCTGGTACATCATCTTAATCGACCCCAAAATGAGAGATATGATATCAGACCACAACAGACTGTAACTGGATATGGAAAAGTACTGTTTTCCCCGATGTTCCAACGATTCTACAAATACATTCATTAATAATGAATGTTCCGATTAAGTACAAAGCCAGAAGTTTTGACAGAAGAATGTTAGTTGATACCTTCGAAACCGGAAACTGACTGGTGTTTTATCTTATACATCACGAAATTATGACAGGGAAAGTTGAACGTGGTGTGATCTAACTCGCAACGTAAAAGAAATAGACTGGAACAAAAAACACAACGTGTTGTTTCTTACGATTTTGCAGCAATTCCGACGCACCTGGAAATCTGGCGTGTTATAATAATAATAATAATACTCTTTGCTATAGACACAAAGCCAGCAGTTTCAGCGAAGGGGATAAGTCGATTGCATGGACCCCATAACTTAACTGGTACTTATTTTATCGCCACGAAAGGGTGAAAGGCAAAGTCGACCACAGCGGAATTTGAACTAAGAATGTAAGGGCGGATGAAATACCGCTAGACATTTTGCCCAGCGTGCAAACGATTCTACCAGCTCACCGCCGTCAATAATAATAATGGTTTCAAATTTTGGCACAAAGCCAGGAAGTGCGGTGAAGGGGTGAGTCGATTACTTCGACCTCAGTACTCAACTGGTTCTTCTTCTTCTTCTTCTTCTTCTTCTTCTTCTTCTTCTTCTTCTTCTTCTTCTTCTTCTTCTTCTTCTTTTTCTTCTCATTATTATTATTATTATTATTATTATTGTGACTCGATCTCAAAGGAGGCATATACATACAGACGAGAGCTTAATCTACCTCATTATGATGATAAGGAGGACATTCCAATCACTAAGGCAGAAAAAAGTGTAAAACAAAAGCCAAACAGGAAAGCTTGAAGGAAATATCAAGACTTTAGAAAGAAAAAAAACCATAACATGGGCAATACCCCAAGCGAACTAGGGAAGCTGATGTAGGGAAGCGAACTAGGGAAGCTGATGTAGATATTAAAAAGAACCCATCAGTGGCTGCAGAGTTTTGGTTTGAAAGCCGAAACAGAAGGATTCATCTTAGCAGCACAAGACCAGAGTCTCCACATCGGGAAATATCAAGTTAATGCCACACAATGAGGTAGACTCTGCAATAACAAACTGGAGAGTATTGATCACATTGTTGCTGGTTGCTCAGTCCTCTCCCCCCACAGAATATAAAATCACGCATGACTGAGTTGGCCAATACTTGCACTGGAGCATAAGCGGTCACTATGATATCCCGCATCCTAAGAACTGGTATGAACACCATCCAGAGCCAGTCACTGAGCGAGAGAATGTTACCATCCTATGGGATTATGAGATACATACACACAGGCAAATAAATGATAATCAACCAAACATTGTCATCAAAGACCTAAGACAAAAAACATGCCTGTTAATTGATATGACAGGGCCTACTGATAGAAACATCTCAGCAAAGGAATTTGAAAAACTCTTCAAATATAAGGACCTTGAGATTGAGATATCTAAGACGTGGCAATTAAAAAGCAAAACCATCCCTGTTGATGTAGGTGCCCTGGGAATGATAAAGAAAGGTACTGACAAATTTTTTACTAGATCCCTAGGAAACCAACAATCTAAGAAACTCAAAAATTGTATTGACTTCAACCGCTCTCGTTCTGAGGAAGTTTCTCTCCATCTAATGTTTATATGACTTGGGTCGCTGGGTGATACTCGGTCAGAAGATTACATAAAATGCAATTCAATCGGAAAATAATAATAATAATAATAATAATAATAATAATAATAATAATAATAATAATAATAATAATAATAATAATGCACAAGACCAGAGCCTCCCCACCAGAAATTACCAAAAACACATAATGAAAAGAAATATAACAAGTAGCTGTAGAATATGTGGAGATCGACAAGAAACAATAAATCATATTATCTCTGGCTGCCCAGTCCTGGCTAAGAAGGAATATATTCACAGACACGACAGAGCTGGGACCTATATACACTGGAAGCTATGCCAACACTATGGAATAACAACAGAAAAAAGATGGTATAAACACACGCCAGAAAAGGTCACAGAAAACGAGAAAGCAACCATACTCTGGGATATGCCAATACACACAGATAGAGAAATTAAGGCAAATAGACCAGATATAGTTGTCAAAGATCATGAAGGAAAAAAATGCCTTCTAATTGATGTATCAATACCAGCAGATGACAACGTTTCTCGAAAAGAAATGGAAAAACTTTCAAAATACAAAGACCTGGAAATAGAGATAACTCGAATGTGGAGTCTAAAAACAGAAACAATTCCTATCATAGTAGGTGCCTTAGGTATAATTAAAAAA
>NC_142947.1:31432535-31437535 GCF_046866305.1 Octopus bimaculoides | reverse complement strand
CCATTGACGCGAACTACCGAACGGATGCCTCTGTACAAGGCAGCCATCCAGCCGCGGAAAATGGGACCGAAGCCGGCTGCTATGAGGACAGCCTCCAAGTATTGATGGTCTACCCTATCGAAAGCTTTCGATTGATCTAAATTGATCAGGGCCCCACCCATGCCAGGTTCCTTAACTACCCTCTCTATGATGTAGCGCATCAGATGGAGGTTGTCATGGATGCTCCTGCCCGGCACCGCGCACGTTTGCGCCTTGCCGATCAGTTTCTCGATGACAAGCGCCAACCGCTTGGCTAACACCTTGGCCAAAATTTTCAAGTCTGCATTGAGCAGAGTGATGGGCCTAAAGTTATCTATGACGTCCCCCTTGTTTGGATCTTTCTTCAGCAGCGTTACGGCTCCTCGACTCACAAAACCGGGAATGCTCCCGTTTTGCTGCCAGTTGCAGTACACCGCCACCAAGACGTCTCCAAACAAGTCTGGCTTACAGTTGTAAAGCTCGTAGGGCAGACCATCCAAACCCGGAGATTTGTCCCTCGAGCATCCCGCCATCGCGTCCCTCACTTCCGCCGCCGTGATGGCACCTTCGCAGCACTCCGCCTCTCTTGCCGAGAGTCGTGGCAGGCTGTGCAGGTAGGCACTGAAGTCCACCCTGCGTTCTCGCTCGCCATTCGTCCCAAACAGTCGAGCAAAGTGCCGCTGAAAGGCCTCACACATTTTGCTTGGCTCGAGCAGTTCGCGCCCCTGTTCGTCCACCAGAGACCGAATGGTGGCTTTGTTGCCCTGTTGCGCCTCCGCCACCCGGGCCTCTCGTGCGGCTCCAACACCTTCGTTTCTTAGAGCACGCATCCTAGCCCTGACAACGCACCCTTCGTGTTTGGCGTTGAAGTGTTGGTCAAGGGCCAACCTCGCCGCCAAAACGTCGGATGCGATGCCACTTCTAATTGCCTCTTCTAGCTTCTTAACTAGTTCACCCTCTACTCTGTTTCTGTCTATGGCTAGTGCTTTGCTATACCTAACCGCTTCTGCTTTTATTGCTCTCTTGAGGGCAAACCACCATTTGTTATTGATGATGGCTCCTGTCAAAGCCCTCTTTACTAACGTGCTAATCCGGTCTCTGAAAACTGGTCTCGACGGGAAAGACGCGTTTAGTTTCCAGTAACCGGAGCCCTGCCTATGTGTCTTATCTAAGTCTAGCGTACACGTCACAAGTTTGTGATCCGTGTAGCTGACTATGTGAAATTGTGGACACCCTATGCTATCTCTATCTACTCTCCTACACAGTATTCTATCTAGATACGATCTCGACGACCCGATGCGGTTTGTCCATGTCCACATTGGCGCATTCGGGTAATCGAGTCGGTACCTGTCAGACAGTTGAAAGCGTCTGATCAGGTCTTTGAGGCATTTGCATCCCCGTCTATTCCTATCTCTGCCAACATAGTCTAGATGCGTGTCCAAGGTAGCATTCCAATCCCCCACTAAAAGTAAAGGACGAGACGTTCCTAGGAATACTTCTAGACGTCGAAAGAAATCCGGCCTACCTGTTAAAGGTGGTGCGTATACTGATATGAGTCGAAAAGCACACCCATCGCTGCCATCGACATCCAGAACAACCAATCTACCCTCCGGGTCTATGAATACTGTCTTTACTTCGAGATCCAGACTCTTGCGAAAGAGTACCGCCGTGCCACTACCGCCCATTCTCGGCAGACAGGGAGAAAAATAAATGTTAAACTGTCTGCCAAACATGGACGATAGGGCCCGCGTATCATGGAGTCTGGTCTCGCTTATGGCTATGATTTCTAGTTTATGTGACTTTATGTCATTTAGGAGGTACCCTTGTTTCCAAGGGGACCCCAAGCCACGCGCATTTACACAACCAATCTTGAGCATCATTTTGATTTGAGTGTTAAAGTTTTATAAAGAGAGTCACTTACCGTTTGAGAGTTTTTGTGTCTCCTCCTTCGGGTTTTCTTCGAGGAGATCACTATATAGTTTTTTCGCCAGGTATTTTTGGCATTTGCCAACTGCCTTTGGAAAAATAGATTTTAGTGTGTGGTGCAGGGTTGGTGTTATGTGTAGTATTTTGATGTGTTCTGGCGGTGTTGTGTATGGGTGGTTGCTGGTTTTTATGTCTTCGTTTGTTATGTTTGTTTTTGTGTTGATGTATTCCATCAACTCTGAGTTTTTTGTGTTGATGGCAGTGAGCATTGTGTGTGTACTTGCTTTTGGGGTTTTGTTGCTTGTGTTGTAGTTGTGTGTGCTTGTGTTGGTGTCTGGAGTGTTTTCGGGAGTTGTGTATCTCCCTGCTTTGTTTGTGTTTGCTTTTCTTTTCTTGCTCCTCTTCCTCCTTCCTTTCTGGGCTATTTGCCATTCCTCATTACTTTCATCTTCCGACGAAGGTTCTGAGGAATCGGAAGGGGGTAGGGGCAAATTGTGAGCGTCTGTGTGTGCTTGTGTGAGTGGTTGTGTTGCTGTTTTTGTTGGTGCTGATGGCTTGTTATTTGTGTGAGGTGTGTGTGATGTGGGGGAGGGGGAAACAGTCTTGGAATTTTCTTTCTTTTCCCCTGCTTCCTCACTTGTTGTTTTTGCAGATGCTGTTGTCTTCTCAGTTGCCAGTGTTGCTTGTGTTTCTCTTGTTTTGATTGTTGATGGTGGTGTTGGTAGTAGGGTTTTTTTTCCGGGTTTTGGTGGTTGCCCTTGTTGCTTTTTTTGGTTGGCGGCGGTTGGGCAACTGTCCTTGAGGTGTGCCTCGCTGCCGCATACATAACAACGTGGCCGCCTTCCTTCCACCACTACATATAACTTGTGGTCCTTTGCCAGTTGGATGTGTGTGGGGATCTTTTGGCACTCCTCTTCAGTGATATGGAGGAGGACTTCGACTTTTTTTCCCCCTTCCCAGTTTTTCTCCTCTGCAGTAGCAATTTCTAATATATTTGCCTCCTCCATTTCGAGGCATATAGAACCTACTATCCACTGGGTTTCCACTTGTGAAGGGACATTCTTTACTGTCACCTTCGTCACTCTCTGTCCAAGATAACTCGGTATCATCACCAAGTCATCTGTGTGGAGAGAGAGTGTTGAAAATTCCTTCGCTAACTGTTCGCTCTTAAAGCGTACTAGGACCGTGGCAAATTTTCGTCCCCAAGTAACATGACTTTGAAAGGGCCATATCGGTTTGAGACAAATCTCAATTTTTTGGGTGGAGAAACTCTCCGGTCGCTTCGTTTTCTTGTTGATAAGTCTGTATGATATGTGCTTCTTGTTTGTATTTTCAATAATTGCTTTTGGTATGTGTATTTGTACAGTGTCACCTTCTTTCGTGAGAAGGGATTTTGTGTCATTGATTTGTTTTTGGGTGAGTGTTAATATTGTTCTTTTTTCTTTCGTTGCATCGGCAAAATTTGTTTTTGTGATGCTGGCAGATATGTTGTTTGTGGCGTTTGTGGTGTTGTTTATCTTGTTCGTCTTGTAGTTGTTGATGGTGGTATTGACAGTGGTGTTGGTACTGCCAGGTTCAAAGGTGGTGGAAGTGGCGGCAGAGTTTGTCGAAGTAGTGGTGGTGTTGGTGTTGAAGGTCGGTGTCCTGTTGTTGTTGCTGTTGTTATTGTCACTGGTAGTAGCAGTGGTGAGGACAGTGGTCGTGTTAGCAAGGACATTTGTGTCGTTGTCGTTGTTGTTGCTGTTGTTGTTGTTGTCTTTGTCGTTGTTGTTGTTGTTGTCACTGGTGACGGTGGCAGGCAAGACTGCTGTAGCAGCAGAGTTTGTACACGTGATGGTGGTAGTGGTGGTGGTTGAGGCAGCAGCAGTTGACTCAGAATCATTGCTCTTCTTCATCACTTGTCTGCGTTCATGCGGAACGGCATTAAGTGTTTTCGCCTCTGGCATTAGGAGCGGGAAGTCGGCCTCGTTGAAAACCTTAGCCATATTCGTTTTAAAGAATATGGCTAGGAACGAGGAAGATATGTTTGAATTTTTGGAAATAAGGCTCTAAATAGAGCTATTTCCGATTTGAAAAATATATGTTCACGAAGTATTTTGTGTTATACACAACTTATACAAAATTTTAAAACAAAATAGGTCTTTTAAGAGGTGAAAAATGCAACTTACATGGGAGCCGATGTGTCTACCGTCCGTCCATGATGATAGATAGATAGATAGATAGATAGATAGATAGATAGATAGATAGATAGATATAGATAGATGGGCTTCTTTTCAGTTTCCGTCTACCAAATCTACTCAAAGGCTTTGGTCGGCCCGAGGCTATAGTAGAAGACACTTGCCTAAGGTGCCACGCATGTGGTTGGGAAGCAAGCTTCTTACCACACAGCCACGCCTATGTTGTATGTATAAATATATGTTTGTATGTAGATACATATGTATATGTATGTATGCATGTATGTATGTATATATATATGTACCTTGTTTATCATTTTGTCCATGTTCTTTTGCAACGTCATGTACCTAGATATGTATCTCTATGTACGTGGATGAAGGTATGTACATACATATACATATATATGCTTATACTCATATATTGTTTGTATATATACATATATATACATACGGATACATATATACATATGTGCATGAATGCTTATATGCATACATATATACATATGTGTGTGTGTATGTAAGCACGTGTGTGTGTCATATATGTCTGTGCATGTGTGAGTGTATATGTGTGTGTGCACATGAGTGTGTATATGTGTATGTGCATATGTGTGTGTATGTGTGTGCACATTTGTGTGTGTATGTGTGTGCACATTTGTGTGTGTATGTGTGTGCCTATGTGGGTATATGTGTGTGTGAGTATGTGTGTGTATGTGTGTGTGAGTATGTGTGTGTGTATGTGTGTGCACATTTGTGTGTGTATGTGTGTGCCTATGTGGGTATATGTGTGTGTGAGTATGTGTGTGTATGTGTGTATGTGCATGTGTGTGTGTATGTGTGTGCACATTTGTGTGTGTATGTGTGTGCCTATGTGGGTATATGTGT